>NW_009724357.1:0-50405 GCF_000703405.1 Apaloderma vittatum
TATATTATTCTATAAAATAATAATTTTGCGGTTAAGCATTTCCCACTGTTCTGAATAATAAATAAATATATGTGTGTATATAGATAGATAGCTGATACAGCTTTATAAATTACTCATCCATTCGTTAAAACATTGTGTATTGATACTGCCGTGCTACAGTAGCAATGATTTTCTTGCATTGATACAAAAGACTACATTTTTAAAATTTGTATATTATGCATGCATTTCTCCACTACAGGAGGCTGTGTGTATTACTTAAATGCTCAGTTTTGCCATCTGTTTAGGATAATAAACTAAAAATAAATTGTGAAATAAACTAATTTACAAAAAGACCAGTAGCTGGCTTCAAACTGAATTAATCTTACTCTGTGAAATTAAAAAAAAAAAAAAGGATTACTTTTATCACAAATGTACAAAAAGTGTTGCAAGAAGTAATTGATAAAATCACAAATTGACTCCGCCCAGAAATAACCATTACTCTCTACATAGTGATTTCGTAATCTTATTCCCCTGGCAGGGAGCTGCTTCCCTCCCGTTCAGCTCCATTCCTGTTCTGTCATTGCCTGCCCGTAACATTAGCAGGAAGGTGAAGAAGTTGCTGTGGAGAAAGTGGAAGGGCTCTTGGCTAGGAATATATTTCTTCTCAGTCTAGAAAGGATAGCCTGGTGCTTACAGCCAGTCACAAAAGACTCTTTCTCTCTCTTATCCTACCAAGAGCTGCTAATTGGAAGAGACAAGAGGTCTGAAACAGAAAGTTTTGTATGATATCTCCACCGCATAAAAACAGTTAGAGCAGGCTTTCTAGTGGTACTTCCTGCCAGAGTAACTCTGAAGGGAGGAAAGAGCCAATATGCTTTCTCCCTCATCAATTCCAGGGATCACAGAATCATGGAATGGTTGAGTTTGAAAGGGACTTCTGGAGGTCAACTAGTCCAACCTCCCTGCTCAGGCAGGATCACCTAGAACTGGGTGCCAAGGACTGTGTCCAGATGGCTTTCAAGTATCTCTGAGGCTGGAGACTTCACCACCTTCCTGGGCAATCTGCAGTACTCAATCACCCTCACAGTGAAAAAGTGTTTCTTGATTTTCAGATGGAACCTGCTGTGTTGTAGTTAATTACATTAAGGATTTTTTTTTTCCACAAGATACACAGTCCAAATTTTGGGTTGCATCTAATGAATCCCTTCCAACCGCAGTCATCGTGCGATTCTATTTGATTTTGTGATTCTGAAATTTAAATTGGGCATGGTATTAGGAGTCCAGTCAAGCAGAGAAAGCTATTAACATGTTGGATAAGCTGTCTTACTGAGTCAGCCCAAGGGCCCGGCTGGTTTTAGCGTTCTGCCTCCAGGACTGACTGTTTGCAGCTTACATCAGGATATAGAAGTCTGAGCAAGCATATTGATTGCTCTAATGATACTTTATTTCAACGTTTAGGATTTTAAACAGCTAGAGAGGGTGTTTGGGCTGTCATGTTTAATAACTTCTGAGGAATTTATCCTTCTAGACTTTATCTAATCTTTTTTGAAGCTGCTTATGCTTTTAGCCTCCACAATGTCCTATGGCATTGAGACTGACAAAGTAAGCTTTGAAGCACTTGTCTTTGTTTTTTTTAAAGTCTACTTAAATGTATACAGTCACTATGTGCCATACTGTTTATGCTATGAAAGGAGCAGTTAATCACATCTTTGTTCAACTCCATGTCACTTATGACTTTGTAGGTTTGAGTCACAACTCCTGGTGTGCCGATTTGAATCCATAGAGTCTTCATCTAGTTTAGTCTGTCTGTCTTTGGAAGCCTCTGATCCTCCATATCTCTGTTCTCTGAAGCTTTTGCAGGATGTCCATTTTGTAGATCCTGTAGAATAGGTATATTCAGTTTATCAACAAGTATGAGCTCATTCTACCTAATTTCTTTCTTTTTAACTTTCCATGAATAGTGATGCTCAGATATTCATACTGAAGGCCTTCTGGACCCGTATTGAAATTTTAAAGTAGTAATTCTTTCTTATTTCCTCCTAGTGTGTTGTATTTGTGTCACAAGACACATATTTACATCTACTTCTAAAAAATTAATTTAATTTTTGGTCTGAAATAATGAAGTAAGAGAGCAAAAAGGCTATAGAACAGATAGTAAAGGTCATTCCATCCTTTTACTTCAGGATGCTAAACCAGGATGGAATTAAGGGAGAGATTACAGTAAATTTAAGTACTCACTTGAAGTACATATGGACTAGATTTCTAGCCAATGGAGATCTATTCAATAGAAACAAATGATTCAGGCATCTCTGATGTAGGCATCTGGTGGCTGGTCATTCAGATTCCTATAGGGTCCGTCGACTACAATGGTTGTTAACCTGGAGCTGAATCCAGCCTCTTTTTATGAGGTAGCTTACTTATTTTCTAACAGATGACAGACAGAAACACATAGTTTTTTATCGACCTCACAATCCTACTTATCCACAATTCCATACATTTGTATGGAATATGAAGTTGACTGTAATTCACAGTAATCTAGTCCCACATGTTTTAATGTTTCCCTTGGTTTCAGTTCTGTACCAGCTCTGTCTTAGGGTCTGTACAAGGAGTCGCTTCAAATGCAGATATTTTTAAAGGGTTGTCGACTGTATATATGAAACAATTGAAATTGAAGCAAATATTAGCAAAAAATATAACCAGTTTTGATGTTTTACAATATAAGCTGGAATGTGTTCCGCTGTTGATTTTGGTGTATTGCTTATTAAATTAGGGATATTAGATAACTCTGCCTTTATTATAGGAAGGCCATAAAATGTGAAATACTGATTTCCCTTTTTTTTTTCACTTTCTGTGGGGGAGGTCTTTGAGGCTTTCTTTTTTTAATTACATCTATAAGGAAGACATTTTTAAGATTGCATGCAAGTGTGAAAAAAACATATTTGGGGAGTTGTAAGGAACAAGGTTTGTGGAAGATGCTTTCTGCTAACAGCAGTTGGTTGCCAGATGAAGCACTTTGTGTACAAGCTAGGAATTTGAAGTAATCTTTTCTTACTACAAGGTTAGCAGCTGTAGCAAGGGCTTGAGGACACTGGCTAAGGCAGAAGAAATTTGAGGAGTTGACAACTGAGAGCAAATTTCCAGACCCCTTGTGATTGCTTTGTTTTTCCACTTATTCTATGAAGTCTGTAATTCTAATTCTTCCTTGAAGCATTTAAAACAGCAGCTCTCAAGTTGTGATCTGAAGGCTGCTGGTTTTATATGAACGGCCATCTACAAAATTCAGTTAAACATTTAAAAACAGCCTTAGCAGATCTGTGGATTTAAAGCCAAGATGAGCTGTGTTCTGCATATAATGTTAGCATTATCCTGTTCAGGACTGACGTGGTGCCACAGGTTCTGTGGGATCTGTAACAATTCTGAGAATCAGCAGTGGCATGCTGATGTAAAACTACCTGATTTAATAGCCACAGGTTAATTCTCGAGGTGCATCCAGCTACAAAAGAGGATGACACATTTAAAAACTGGTTCAACTTGGTGTTTTCTGTTCCCAAAGGAAAGCAAGCAGTTTGTTTCAGCTTGTTTTTCTTTCTCTCAGATTGGATTTTGCCACTATTTAAATGATGAAAATACTGACATACTCTTGAAATTCATTTTCTTTCTCTTCATACAACATAACTGATGAAAACTTAAGGATTAGTTCCTAGCCTATAGCTAAAATTAAAGCATAAAAAATTAATACACCTATTTAATTATGAACATAGGGATTTGAAGACTAACTTAGTCCCAGCGGCTTAGTGAATTTGTGTTTTTCTTCTTTTTTTTTTTTTCCTGTGGGTCAAAAGCATTCAACTATCCAGTAAGATACTGGTTTGAATATCCAATATCCAGTATGATATTAGTTGAAGAAATCATGCTCAAATGTAATATACATAACAAGATATCTTTTGTTGCTTCGAAGGAAAGAACATTATGCATGAAGAACCAGTTTGCTTTTTGTGATTTATATGTGTTTTGTCAAAGCATTTTAAACATATTTTCCTCCTCATACGAGGATTAACTACTTTATTACATTTCAGTTGAATGGCTTATTGTAAAATCCTCATTTTATTTCTATATAATCAGTAAAAACATTACTTTGGTTTACATTGCTTCATAAAATTGCTCTATGTACTATATAAAAGATGCACATTGGTTTGGAAGAATCAATGTTTACATGAACTTGATAATAATACAAGATTTACAGTTTTCCTTGTGCATAGCTGTCTCTTCGAAGCCTTTATTTTCAAATGTTCATGCTGAGCTGAAATACTTTGCTGTTTTAATTATAAATTAAACAAATGTGTAATTCCAAGATACTAATTTGTTTCAATTTTACATTGTATTTTTAGTTAACTTAAATAATTTTCTTTTTCTTTTATTGTTGTGATCTGTTGTCTGTTTTGTCTGTTGCATGTCCAGGGTTCTAAGGTTAGTATTGCTGCTGTAAGTTTCAGTTTTTTGCATTTTCAAAAATAGCTTCTTTTTGATCATTTAATATTTTGGCTTTTTTTATTATTGTTATTATTTTCCTATATCATATAGTAGGATGTGAAAAGGAATATATTGAGTGTAATCATTAACTTTTCCTAACTTGATTCCCGTGAGTAACTTAATTCATTGTTAACTATGATGCTCACTGTTATGTACCAGACTGAATGTAGGCAGGCCTATAAGCTAATTTAATTTATAAATGTGGTTATCAGTAGAAAAAAAAAATCCTCTTTAGGCCCTGCACATATTGTGTGGGATACTTGTGATACTTGTTACTGCTCTTAAAGTATGCTGAATTGTCATGAAATGGTGATCAGTTCACTTCCAAAAATTTTTGAGCTACATCTGTCTAAAATATTGCTAAACCTGAAGGCAGCTTGATCAACAGTGGAACTTATTTTAAATGTTATTAGAATATCAATGTGCTATATTTAAGAGGTAAAACTGATGGTAAGTTTTGCTGTGGGAAAAAAAAAAGTGTCAGCCTTCTTTTTTTTCTTCCATCCAGCAAAATTTAGGGAGCTTCCTGAAAAAGAAAGGGTTGGTTGGGTTTCGTTTTTTTTCAATTTGAAGTTTGCAAAAATCTTGATAAAATATGCTAAAGCATTAACACAAAATGAATTTATTTTATAAATTGCAAAAAAAAAAAAAGCTGCAAAAAAAAGGCAGGAGATATTCTGAGGAGGTTTAAGACTACGGTTGATGTAATACAGTTGAAGCTTGAGAAAAATCAACAGCAGGCAGCCAATTGGCTGCTATCAAGCCTGATGTTATTTCAAGCATGAGTTTGAAGTTCGAGTTTCTATAACCATCTATGACTTTTTCTAGCAGACTCTTATGGTTATAGATTTGTCGTAAGTAAGTTTTCTTTGGATGAGTGCTTTCAAAAATGGCGTTCCAATCTATTATAAAACCCCCTATTTTTCCAAAAAAGTAGGAACATAGCATGCACTGAGCAGGGAAGACCTGACTAAAGAAGACAGGCTGGAAATTGTTCTTCCTAGAGTTGTCAATTTACCATTTTTCTGATATTATGGGGCAGATCAGACAGGTGACAGCCCTTCCCTATATCACTCATGAAACCAACATGTTACATCTCTAAGAAAAAATAAATGAAGTGGTGTCTATCATCGTTGTGACACGTGCCACATTATATCTCTCGTCTTTCAAAACAGTTGTTTCCTTAATACTGTTTGGCACGGTTTGCGCTTTTATAATTTTGAATGTAAAATATTCTAAAAAGACTCATCAGTGAGGATATTGGGTTTTTTAGAAGTATGGAAATAAAGGATTTTTTATTTTTCTGTACTTCTTTGGAAGGAAATGGCCTTAATAGCACTAAAAAAAGATTTGTTTTTTATAGAGACTTCTAAGCAAATGAATAAACACACACAATGAAAGTAGTGCTTTCCAATGGAACTGAACTCAGTGCTCAGAAAAGCCTGCAATCTGAAATCTTGCTGACATTCAACTGTAAACAATTTCAAAAATAGTATTTAGGCATATAAACGTGGGCAGTCAAGTACCAAATCATATTTTCTGTTTTGCCTAGCTCCAGAGGTAAAAGTGTTTAAACGGACACTCATTTTTTTTCTAGCTGAGCTGACTGTTTCCTCACTTATCAGCACTGTTAGACTCCTGATTGCATTTGAAAACATGACTCTGGACGTCTAAATAACTTTCTGGATAAAAACATGAGCCCCTTTTAGGTTTAAGAAATACTGACCTCATTCAGCATTTTTCTGTGGATTCCCATTAAAGAGAATCCAACACTAGGAAAGCAGTGACTGTTCTCTGGGAAGCATGTCATTTGTCACATTTTTACTTCTCCTCTGTTGCCATTATGAGGAAGTAAAAGTTCTCTTTTCTGACTCCAAGAGAGAGGAACCTTTCTCCGGTTCCTGTATAGAATAGTGGAATCATAGAACTATTTATGTTGGAAAAGGCCTTTAAGAACATTGAGTTCAACCATTAACCCAGCAATGCCAGGTCCACCACTAAACCGTGTCCCTACACACCACATCTACATGTATTTTAAATAGTTCCAAGGACGGTCACTCAACCACTTCCCTGGGCAGCCTGTGCCAGTGCTTGACAACCCTTTCAGTGAAGAAATTTTTCCTAATATCCCATCTAAACCTCCCCTTGCACAGCTTGAGGCTGTTTCCTCTTGTCCTAAATATGGTACATGCACTCCTAGGGTGAATCAGTTTGTGGAAACAGGGCAAAAGTGCCTGTTTTTTTCTCACTGCACTTCTCACATTTACTTGCTTATCTAAAGGAATGTAAAAGCTATAAAGACAGTAACTGCTTTAATCTACTACCTTTGCCTATGGAAGACTATAGGAGTACATTGCACCCTTGCATACCATGCATTGATTTATTATCTGGCCACACTTTTTCTTTAGGTAATTGCTAATAACATTCTCATTTATATCAGGCTTTTTCTCATCTATTACAGCATGTAAATGTAAATGATATTCCTCATGCTGTCTGACTTTGAATTTCACTCAGTTTACATTAATGGTAATAGATTTTAAAATAACTTTTCAATATATTTCTCATTAAACATAGCAATTTAGATTTGTGTGTATATGCTGTCTTTATATTTCAGTTGTGTTCAAACTGTTTAATTCAATTTCTCCTTTTAAAGACTGAATTGGAAAATATTGAAGTGACACAAGGAATGTCAGCAGAGACAGCAGTAACTTTTCTCAGCCGTCTGATGGCAATGGTTGATGTACTAGTATTTGCCAGTTCTCTAAATTTTAGTGAGATTGAAGCTGAAAAAAACATGTCTTCTGGAGGTCTAATGCGACAGTGCCTAAGGCTTGGTAAGTTGGCAAACAGTTTATATTAAATAATTACTTACAGATCAATGAGCTACAGATGGATCAAATAGTGACACTTGGAGGAAAGGACTTGTACAGACTATGATGTGCTAAAATAAGAATACTGTTTATTGTTGATTTGGTACAGTTTTAAGACTGATTCAGTTTAGGCTCAAGGTTGAGTTAAAATGACATGTCTGAAATTGTTCTTCCTTATGTATTTCAAGTTGTATGTGTTCTGGAGGAATACAAATATTAAATGTAAGTAAGTAAACGGAGAATTTTTTTTTCTTAAAAAATGCTTTGCTGCATGCATGTTTCCTTGTCCAAGTCTTGATCGATTTGGAAGGCTATTTATAGGCTATGTAAGATTAAAAACATGTTCAGACTCTGTAGACTTTAGTATACATTGCTAGTCTGGCACCTATCCTCACTTTTTACTATTTGCTATATACTGTTACAATTAGTTTAGGAAATTTAAAAGTTTATGAATAATTCAAATAATTAGGAATAATTATGAATAATTCTATTAAATCTGTATCACTTCATTCTTGGGAACATTAAATTTTTACTGTCATATCACGTAACACTGTTTTGCTAATGTTAAATTTCCACATACTTTTTCATCTCTCAAATAATTAATAACTTTTTTCTCAGATTTTGTCCTGTTAGTATTCATACCACTTACTAAGTCATTGATAATTATACTTCTCCCGGTATAAAACCTGTGGTTTATTCTCAATGATCAGTTTTCATCAGATTGTAAATTACTGCTTACTTTTTTTTTTTTCTATTCTAGCTGTACCTAAGTACTCTCAGATTTTAAGTACTGATAGATAATTAATAACACATGAGAGCTCCGGCTCAAGCACTCAAGGACTATATTTTCATATATATAGTTATATAGATTACTTAGTTGTTCAACTAAAGAATGAAGTAAGTCACCATAATGCTTTCTTAGTACCAACGGAGAGTCTAATGTGAGAACTCTGTTGCACTTACTATTTAGAAATGGTTATTGACGTAAGACAGCTTCTGAACATAATAATGAAAAAATATTCTGATTCGTTACATTTTTGCAACTTCTTTTTAGTTTGTTGTGTGGCTGTGAGAAACTGCTTAGAATGTCGGCAAAGGCAGAGGGAGCGAGTGAACAAGACATCATTAATCAGTGGTAAAACTCAAGATGCTCTTCAGGGTGTAACTGCAGCAGCAGCAACCAAGGTAACCCAGGCCTCAGCTAACAACAGCAATGACAAGGCTGTGCTTTATAGGGTCAGAAAACAATTGTAAATGCCTTCTCAAATACTTGGCAAAAGCTTAGGGTTTTGCTATGAAATGCTTAAAAGTAGAAGTATGTGAGAGGGTTTATTAGAAAGAAGCTTTTTCACTCTTACTTGGTCTACTTCAAAGAGTGAGTCCCCGTAACTGACATCAGTCATAGACACCTGCATAGCTTTTTTGACCTGCCAGGGCACTTGCAGTTTTGATGAAATCCTGCAGTCACATCTTTGTTGGTAGAACATCTGAGTTCCGGTAATTTCAACAGACTTTTTATGTGATTTTAGGAACGAAACTTGTTTCATACTCACTTACAGCTTTTTCCAGTTACATTAATTATTGATTTTTTTGTTTTGTTTTGTTTACTATGTTTACATAGCTTTAACGCTATGGGAATACTGAAACTAAAATCTCAAGGGATTTAGCACAGCCTGTAACTTATATACAACACTTTGTATGTCATGAAGGATTCCTTCTTTTTGCTACTGTATTTTCATTACTAAATTCAGTATTTTCTCTTCTCTAAAGGCTTCTCCAGCTAGCATTCACAACCTCAGCTCTTTTCGTAATATTATTTCATTAAATCTCACAGAAACATTGCATTTCTCCATGTTGGCACATTCAGTGCAAAGCAGATCAGTGTAAGGAGACTTTTAGGTGTTTAGGCATCATTTGCAATACATTATCATTTTTAAAAGAGGCATGCTACTCTATGCTTTTATAATAACAGTTATTTTGTAAATACTCTGTAATAATTCTCAGTAAAATGAACATAAATGTTTTTTTTAAAAAATATTTCTGCTCATCATTTTGAAATGTAACACATGTATTAGAAATAATTTATTGTATTCCTCTGAAATAACCGTAATCTGAATTAAGTTTTTCTGTGCAAGTTAATATCTTGACTCTGGGAAGAGATACAGTTATTCTGATGTACTGGGAAGACGCAACAATTTAGAACTATATAGTTAGGATTAAAAGAGTAAATCAAAATATTGCTTTTAGAACCCTTGTCTGAGCATGATAGTGGAAGTATATTGATAGGAAAAGAGCATCTTAAACTGAAGCAATATGTAAAAAAAGGTGTTAAATTAAGTTTATAAGAGAAATGCTTTGATAATGGGGGAGAATGAAAAATGTCACTACTTCTTATTTTTAGACTCCTCTTGAAAATGTCCCCGGCAATCTTTCTCCTATAAAAGACCCTGACAGACTTCTTCAGGATGTTGATATTAATCGTTTGCGAGCAGTTGTTTTTCGCGATGTGGTGAGTAATTTATGCTGTAATTCTTTCTTCTGCAAAATGATCACTTACATTTTGATTGTACCAGAATTAAAAATATCCTTTGTGTGTAACACTTTGTATATTATTTGCAAACCGTCTCCTTGTGACTTTGTAACTACCAGCCCCTTTCTGCACTTTAAAGTCCTACTGGTAAGCTATTTGAGGTAGCCGTGTTTAAGTCAGACTTATAGCAGCCAAATAATCACAGCCAGAATAAATCAGTTATGACCTATGCTGCTTAAAAGTGTATTACTAAAGTGTCAGCTATTTGTACAACCAGAGGAAGAATTACTATATGTATTGCTGAACTACAGCGGATTGATTTATAAAGACAATTATTACTTCTTCTAAACATATATATGCATACACTATATAAATATATATATATAAATGTTTTCAAGTTTGTCTGCAGTTGTTTTTTAGCTTAAAACTCTTCCAGAATGTATTAGGTTTTGAAAGTAGCATAACAGGAATTATTATATATGCACAAATGGATATGTTTAAACTTCTCTGAGCTAAATTCAAGTGGATTGAATACTAAAGTTAGAAATAGCTTTAAAAAGAAGAAAGTAGAACTTGGCATACACAAAAAATTATCTGTCAGAATTACCTGATCAACTTGAAGGGGCAAGGTTGAATTAGGTGGAGATCTGTCACCTACTCTTTTCTTAACTAGAGGAGAAGGGAATAGAGGAAATATTGTTTCAGACATTTCTGTGAAAAAAATTTAACAAGATGATTTCTAATTATTAGAAGAATTGCAAAGACGTGGAACTATATTAAGTAACACCCAGAAAATGTGGAAAGTAAGCCCTGGATTTGTAATACAAAATGCATACTTGTGGAATTGAGATAAGGTAAAACCACTATAGGGGTAGATAGAGGCTGAGGTCTTAATTCTGCCATGTTGGGTTAGTAATAAAAGACATTTCAGTTGAACTACAGCCACTTAGGCTCAGTCAGGATGATATCTGAGCCATGAAACAGTAGCCTGTGTGAGGCAGGAGGAAAAGAAGACAGCCTAGTTCTTGTCCTGATGTTTATTTAAATCAGAGTCCTAGAAAACTAGGACTGCTGCTGACATGCTTTTGAAGGAGAAGTCAGAATGTACGAGCTGGGATTTATTGCTGGGAGAAAAACAATGGTCATATCTCTCCTGCTTTTAGATGCTAGCACAGGCTGTTATGCCTGCTTACATGTCCCGTGTTTGCTAGAAATGCATCAGTGAGCTTATTTTTCTCTCAGCAGTAGTGCCCTGTACCTTCTTGTGGCAAAAGCTTTGAGAGTCTCATCCTTGGGGCTACGAAAGTCAGTTGCCCATGCTGTTGAAAGCACTCAGAGCAGAGCCAAGCCTCTGTTCTGAAATGTCTTTTGAATCCATAGCCCGAGATTTGCGCAGCTGCCAAATTTCTGGTAAAATTCAGTACCTAATATATGCTGTGTGCATAGTACTCTACTGAAAATGAATTAAATCTACATAATACATTTGTTACTATGCAAACAGATGGAATATTTCAGAGAAGTGTTATTTTTTAAGACTGGAGAGGATCTTGTATGAAAATTCTATGGAAATGTCCAATATTATAGAACTGTTCCTTTCTCTCCAACACAGGATGACAGCAAACAGGCTCAGTTCTTAGCTTTGGCAGTAGTCTACTTTATTTCTGTTCTGATGGTCTCCAAATACCGTGATATACTAGAACCACAACGAGAAACTGCAAGATCTGGCAGCCAGGCAGGTAGAAATATCAGACAAGAAATAAATTCACCGACAAGTACAGGTACATTTGTTTTCTTCAAATGTTATTTGATTCGTAATTATTTTGCTGCGCAGTATTTTTAGTGAGTAGCTTAAGATCCTAATAAGAAATAACTTGCTACTTTCTTCCTCTATAACATACATTGGCAGATTTTAATTATTCTGTATATTTGCTTAAAGGGTATAAGTAATTTTCATTTGCATATTACTTTTTTATGCCTTTTTCCTTTGTTTTGAAAATAGTTAAAAAGAAACAGGGAGCCTGGTGGCGTTAAAGCTGTGCAGTACAAGACAGTTGATCAGCACAGCTGCCTGAATCTGTTGTTTGTTAGGAAAACCAGATATCTGTATACCATTAAATGCCTAAACAGCAAACACAGCTATTTGCCCATGTGAACTCCTGTTTGCCTGAGGAGGTTGGTGAAGGGGTACTGGTGGAGGACTGACTGCTTCCTTGGAGTCTTGCTGTGTTGGTGCCTGCATTTAAAAAGCCTGTGGAAACAATACAATAAAAAGGAAACATTATTATTGCCTCTTTGAACTGTTTGTGATTTTTATTAATAGTCCAGTGTGTGTTGTTTAGCCTGAGAGGGAGGGAGTTCTTTAACTGTCAGAACCCGTCAGAAATTAGGGATCCCAGCTTTACCCCACTTAGTTTCAAATATTTTACACTGTCAGTTCGGTAGCTTTTTTCACGGCTGATGGGAATGATTATAACTGTACCTTCTATGTTAAAAGAGCTGAAAACAGTAACTGAATTTGTCCATGGAGCTATTTCTTTATGTTTTTCTTCTTGAATTGATTTTTAATTACTTTTTTAATTTATCTTTCATAGGATTTATCTTCCAATTTGTGTCAAATTTACATTTAGTCTTTATTTTCTGGTTCATCGTGATGTTTTAATTTAGTATGTATGCATATTTTTTAAAGTCCATGTGCTTGTAGGTTTCCCATTTTAAATATACTACATGAACATAGTCAGTTACGTGAAATCATATTCTTTTATGCCTTCCTGTTTATATGTTATGGTTCCGCACTATGAAACTGCTAATTTTAGTGAACTATTTCATCCATGATTGTCTTGCCTCTGTGTGTGTGTATATATCTATCTATCTGTGTCTCTTTTTCCTCATGAATGTTGCTCTTGAAGTGCCCAAATAACAAGTGTGCTGTTTCCTATCTCCTGATACAGAACTTGTTTCCTTCCTTTAGAAATGCTTTTTTAATTTTTTTTTTTGTTGAAAATACCATATTTGCATGTTTCAATGAGATAGGATATCTGTCATGGATCCACAGTGGACCAGGCCACACGTGAATGCTAGCTGGCTCACATTTGATTCCATGATTTTCTCCACAGTTGTGGTCATACCATCTATCCCTCACCCAAGTTTGAACCATGGATTCCTTGCCAAGTTAATTCCTGAGCAGAGCTTTGCCCACTCATTTTACAAAGGTAATATTAACATCATCTCCTAACCTGTTTGGGTGTTCTTATTTAATGTAATGTAATTCAAGAACTAACTGTGATGTAATTGTTGATAAATAAGTATACGCCTCAGGTTACATGGAGATCAGACCTGATGAATCCTTCAAAACGTTAACTTCCTGCCTACATTGCTCTAGGAAATCTCTTTCCCACTTTTACTGCCATTTATTAACTTTACTTACTGCGAAATAAAATAATTTTTAAAAGCAGTCAGGAGGAGGGAATGGATGTAGAAAAATTTACATGCTTTTGGTTTGTGGTTATTCTGCTACAATATTAGGTCCATAAAAAAATAAAATTAGGCCTCTTAAAAATATTGCATACCACATAAAGTCTGTAGTACTTCTGTAGTATTTCCTTTCCCCATATCTTTTCCTGTTCTTTTGCCTTCCTTTCTTGCTTTTTTTCTTGCCTTCTTGATGGTATGTAAACCTCTGATATTGTATGTATTGTGAATTATTTTATGCCTGTTAGTTAATGTGCTGTGCTGTGCTTTTCTCGAAGGAAACTGCTTTTGTGACCAGAGCAACTATTACATGTTTTGGGCCTGATTTGTTTTGTTTGTTTGTTTGTTTTAAAAGATACTGTATAATGTAGGGAGTATGTTTCTCAGGTGTCGTTATTTGGAAAAGAGAGGGTTACCTGAATGTAACTGTAGCCAAGTTTGCATGTACATTTCGCCATTTATTTGCATGCACTGTGCTGCAAATATAGAAATGTAAAATGAATAAAAAAAATTAATCTGGTGAAAATGGTCTTGGTATAATTTTGAAAAATCTCAGTGGGTGAAAACCATAAGAGATTCAAACTTGATTATACAGAACAGAAAGAGTTAGTTTTCTACTTATATTCTGGGAACACTATGTTAAAATACACAGTACATCTATTTAAACTATCACTATGTTAATCTCACATTTCTTAAACTTTAGTGTGTGCATTTATGTGTATTATAAATTGTATTAAATTCTAACAATTAGTAATCAGAGGTTAGTGATTTTGATTAATAATACTACAGTCTGCTGTACAAAGAAAAACATATTTTGAATCATTCAATTTGCTGATGTAATATTCTTCATTGTGACATAGTTGCATATGTTTGATTTAATCCATCATTCATAAAAATGGGAATCGTTTGCTGTTATCTGAGTACTACAGTGCTATGCGTTATTGCAGAATAAAGCCTTAGAGCTTCATGAAATATTCTTTTTTCATATCTTTTCTTTTTTCTTTTTTACATTTAAAGCATGTTTCTGTGTATCAGACATAGTATATTTTATTTTTACCACCTTTACTTGAAAGTTTTGAGTGGTTAGACTGCCTCAAAACACAATTATTTAAAGACATCTTAATTTTTATTAAATTTAATACCATAAAAATAAATCATGCAACTTAAATTTGATATAACGGGTGGCAAAAGGTGCAGAAAAACAAGTAGTTTTTCTTACTGTTCACGTATAGGACAGGAATAATTTATATGTAACAAAACCAGAAAAAAAAAAGAAAATAAATGGAGGCAGCCATACAAACTAACTAGAATATTTCATATAAAATATTTTTTTTAAGAATTGTGTCTTGTCTAATACTTATATTTTACTTGAACTCAAGGTAAAACAATTTTATTTTCAAAATAGTTTAAGAGAGCTATAACAGAATTGCAGAAGTTGCTTGGCCTACAGACATTTTGATTTATTAGATTTCTTCAACTGACTGTGATGAAGTTCTCCGATATAATTAAAATGCAGAGGTGTAGTAACGATGGGAGGAGCATTAAAAATTTCTCTGCCAGAAGAGTTGAATTGTTTTCATCTGACTTGTCAAGATGATGCGTTATCATTCTCACTGTCTCTGCGACTGTGGATATTGCAGTGTGACCAAAAGCTCTGTACCAGATTTTCAGTTTTTATCTCAAAATAGTCATGTCACATGTGAGTTGTACACTCTGGAAGATATCTATAGTGAATCCATGTCTTAGCTAGTCCTTCAAGTCTTCCTTTGTTATATGTAGGTGGAGAAAAGTTAGGGCACATTTAAAGTACAGTTCACCTGGCCTGATTTAGACATCTACTTAAAAGAGAGATAAAATTGTTACTAGAAGTCCCTATCTTTGCCCATTCACTAGAGATGTGATACAGATTTGTGCCTTAGTCAGATTAATCCTGACTCTTTTGACTAGGCTTAACTGAACTCCAGACACAGAACTTGCCTTATGACAAAACCTGGAATGAAATTCTTTGATCTCATGCACTTAATCCAGTCTAATGATATTATGTGCCTTAGCAATATCCCCATCTCACAGACAGCTACAATTCATTACATATATGTTCATAGACACACATTTTTCTTTATGAGTGCAGCTTGTATTGTATTGTATGTAGTTTGAAAGTAGGAACTATATATCCATTTAAACAATTACATAACGTCTTCAACCCAATGACTAGCAGGCACATTCACTTTGTGCCTGGCATCTAATAAATCTGAGCAATGTGTATCATTGTCCCTCCAAGAGCCCTTATTTCTTCTCTACCTGTCCAACAGTATGGGGTGCAACTTATCTGCATCTTTCTCCATTGTAAAGGGTTTTTGAATACTGATTTGTTTTGTTGTATGATTGAGAGATTTTCAGTTTTGTTCTTTTTTGTTGTATAATTCTTCCAGTTTCCCGTTTTTGCCTGCTGACTGCTTGAGATCCTCGAAGGAGACTATTCCTTGCAGTCTGATGTACTAGCAAGTCCCTTTATAAAAAATCTTTGGCTTTCATCTTAAGCAGCATCTTCCACAAAGATCATATATGAGAAATCCTGACTGTGTTGTATTTAGTGGGGAAGCAGTGCTAAAGCTTAATCTTTGCTTCTGGTGATGGGGGTTGATTTTGAGTACTTTTAATAGCTTCCTGTCTATGAAGATAGTCCCAGTAAGCAAAACTACTTCCTATGGGAGGCAGACAAGCTTCTCCTGTTTTACTTTGCAAGCAAATACACTAAATTACTCTTAATGTTATAGAAGATTCAGGTTTTCATAGGAGGGTTATCAAGACTCTTGCAAGAGTTTTGATTTAATGGCACATTCTGCAAATCCATCTGAACAGTGGAACTTGCGAGTTCCCACAGCCACTTTAGGTTACAGGTGTGTTAGTCAAGACGTAATTAGTGTTTTTTACTTATAGTCAGCAAGAACTGCCCTTGTGAATGGATCATAAAATGCTGAAATTTGTATTTCTGGAATGGCAGTAATTGGAACAGCTTAGGAAAAAAAATAATGTTGTGTTCTCGGTTGTTTTATCTGATTAAAATAAGAGTATTTTCTCTAAATCGGTAGGAGAATATCTCTGTTATGTCTGGAAGGTGTGGAAGTTGAAACTGAGAAATTGAGAGTAGCCCTTTCTCTTACCAGATAGAGGCTAATCAGTACATATTGTGAGAGCAGAAATATCTTGTCACAGGACGAAGATGCGGGAGAAATAGAGGAGCATGTTATCTTCTGTTAATAGCAGCTAATCAGCCTTATCATGTAAAGCAAAGTAGCCTTTTCAAATTACAGCTACAAATTTGAAGTAGTTTTAGCTATGGTGGTCACGATCACTTAAGATGAGTTTTCTCAATTCTGGTCTGTGTTAAACCTAACCTTGCTTTAAGCCTTGAAGGTTTATTGGAGTAGTGTTTCTTTCAACAGTGCTTCCACATCACTGGTGGAAAAGTGTGAAAAATCTTTTTTTACACTTCAGCTGGCAGCCTGCTAATTACTAAGAACACACTTAATATTAACCAAATAATGGAAAGACATTTTCAGTTGAAAATTGACATTTCCATTTAGTGTTATTCAGGAGAGTTTTGGAAATTATAGCATTGCAACAGTGCAGTTCACCTTATAACATATTGTGCAAAGAAAATCAGTATGTAGCTTATCACAGCATTTTGTCAAAAATAGACTGACTTTTCAGCTCCCTTGATATCACTGTCTTTATCTTTCCCAAAGCACAGATTTCCATTGCTTATCAAAATATACTTTGCCTCCACAAAGTCCCAACAAAACTCACAGCTCCAACTTCCTGAAAATTTAGTTGTACATATGTTTTCAAGAAACTGAGCAAACTGTTACAAGGGACATGGATGATAATCATGAGAATCATAAAATTCAAATTTTGCCGAATTTTTGCCTGCTGCTCAAAGTTATCATACTGCTTTCCTGATGAAATACATGCTGCTTCTTCCTACTACCTCTGAGAGGACTACTTCTGAGATCATGAGAATAGTAATAAATACATCTCGATCTAGTATTTTTTGCCCTTCAGCAACTACTTCAGGCATCAGAAGAGAGGTTTGCACATATATTTCATTATCAGGTATTATGTATCTATCAAGCAGCTGTAGTAGAGTGGGGTTTTTTAAGTAACATCAATGCTTATTTTCATTTGTTTGTACAAATTTCAGATGTTTTAAAAGTTTTGGATTTTACAAAGTAGACCTTAGTATAAAATATTTTTAGTGTAAGTTTCATCATATGTATAGAACATACTCTGTACTTCACTCTTAACTTTTGTTGCTGCATGCTGTAATCTAGGTGACAGAATTTTTTTAATTTCTTTTTCAAGAAGTGGCCATCACAAAAAACATCAGCTTTACTAACACGGGTCAGAAATACAGATATTATCATAGATTATTGCCAACTAATCTATTTTTCATTATGTGTTTCTGAGTTTAGGTAAGACAAAAATAAAACAAAATAAAAAGGAAAAACTGACAAACACTAGGGTATTAAAAATACATTAAAAATACTTTTTAGTATATTGTTCCTAATTTGTATTTGTTTTTTTCTTTCAAATGTAAACACTTGTTTTTATACTCTCAAGTTGACATTTCTTTAATACAGTTTTTAATTTCCATATATTCTTCATTTTATCTTAAGTATTTTTTAGTTAATGCCTGGCTTAGTTTGAGGACTGCTGGCATTTTATTTGGCAACCAGGTAATCAATCAAACTGATGTACAGCTGTTTTATCTATCAAGTGCTGACTAAAAGAGGTTTGGATTAGTAAGGAAGAATTCAGACATTGATTAAAGACATTGCCTAAACAGGTGAAGAGTTATGTCGTTCGTAAGTAGCTCTTTTAATACTCTTTCTTCAGTCGAGGTAGAAGGAGCTGCCCTGTGTGTCTGCCTAAGTCCAGGAGTGATTGCAGGGAAAAGAACAAATGATAAGATTTTGAGGAATTTGAGAAAATAGAAGCAATTTCTAGTGAGGCCAAAGAGAAAACGTGCTTACAGATGTCCAGCTGTGAAAAGGGGCTGATGATAACTGTATCATTGATATCCTCTTCAATCACTTCTCAACTTTGATTTCCCCACCCTCACCTGCTCCATTTGTCTCCCATTTCAGAGCCTCTCTATTTCTCCTGGTGCAGAGCTATATCCTTTCGCCTCACAAATCCACTCTGGTTAAAAAGAAATTTCCAACCTTCTGTCTTAAATCTCCTGGTGCAAGCTCTGCACGCTTCTAATTGCCACCCCACCATGAAGTCTTTCATGTCAGGCCTTCCCTCATCCCCCAGTTTTCAGCTGTGTTCCTCCTGCCCTCAGCGATTCATGTTGGAGCCCCGGGATACCCCGGCTTGGGACTTTCACTTTTCCCAGCCCAATGCTGCTGTGACCTGGGCTCTACTTCCACCACTTCATACTGGTGCTTTTTGAGACTGACAGTGGAATCCGTTCTGCTGCATTGCCGTCTCTTCCAGAAGCAAAGGGCCCACTTTTGCTTTGCCAGGAATTTCAGAATCGTGGATAAATGATCTGGCTAAACAACAGACGGAGGCTGCGTTTATCAGGCATTTTTCTAGATGAAATCCTGATAGCGCAAGAATGACAAAGTCACCCTAATCCAAGCTCTTTTTCCTTACTTTTTTTTTTATGACTCAATTAACATGGAAACTCAATTAATTTATTTTTTTTAGAACAGTAAATGAGTTCTGCAAAATAACAATGTTGCTCAGATAGCCTTGTTTCAGAAATAACAGAACCCCATGAACACTATTATTGGGACACAACTAAATTTGCCTATTAATGCATAGTTCTTACACAAAGAATAATACTGGCCAGGCTGCCAAAACGAGTACACATGATGTGGTTTGGCCATGGCCAAGATCACTGTACAGGGCATTTGTACTCTAGTCTCTTTATGACTTTCACACAGAAATAGAAACGCCAACAGGAGTAGATAAAGAGTAGATACAGATACAGAGGAGCTCGGAATCTTAGTGTTTCTTTTGGAGTGATTCTTTTCACTGTTGTGCCTCAGCCTCCAAGGACATTTCCATTGCAACTCTGTTCCTGGTTAATCCTTTCAACCTACATTTACATGGGGCCCTTATTAGTCTTTGATTCTGTCCTCATAATTAGTTTCTCATCTCATTTTAATTGTGCTGCTTCTCCTATATGAGAACTGGTAGACTGATGTTGCTGTGAAGAATTCTTCCACTGTTTTTATAGCCTAGAGCTTAGCAATTGAATATTTGACTCCAGCACCTATGGAGTCACTGCCTGGCTGGGATGAAAGTTTTTTCAGCTTGTAGTGTACTGTCCCTGAAGTTTTGTAGAGTACTACAAAAGGGTATATAAAAGGCAGCTAATAAGAATGTTATCAATGTCTTAAAATAAATATACAGAAAACAAGTAAAATTTTCCAATACACATGCAGACTGAAAGGTGGCAGCAACTCCTATATCAAGATTACCCCAAACCTTCTGTTGCCTAATGCTGCTATACTACTTACAGTAGAAATTTGTCAATTATTTGGGATAGCAAATATCAAATAGATTTTAGCCTTATTGTAAGCAGTTAAAAACAATAATTTTTTTAAATTTTTTACTTCTGAAATTTTTCAGTTGATTTTTATCTAGTGGGGAGATTTAAAGAAATTCAAATTAAAAAGCACCACAGTGTAATATACACACAACTTTTCCATTTTTAAAAAGTAAAGAAAGATTAAAAGCACAATATTTTGTGTTGTCATTTTTTATAATGGCAATATTGTATATATCCACTGCAGACATGAAATGTCTCATTATTATGCTAATAAACATTGGGAGTTCGTATTTTTTAGGCATATGGAAGCAGTGCAAGAGCTATTTAGGTAACTTGGTAGGGTAAAACAATTATAATACACTTCATAAATCACAAGCAAACAAGATATTTTAGGGAAGGAGCGTGACAGATGAGGTCACCAGATATACAATATGTCATTTAGTTAACTTAAGCCCATATTTTTCCCATAATGTAGTAGACGAGCTCATTAGTTACAATGAAAACCAGTAAGAAGGAGGCATCTGGCTTCCAACTGCCTATTTCTGACAGGGTTAAGATCACTAGATCTAGTAATGTTTCTGCTTTGTCTACTGACATGGCCTTGTGCTGCAGAAAACTGATGAGGTTTGCTGAAAATTTACAGGCTCACTGTCACAATGTTGTAGCATAGACAGATGCAATCAGTTATATTTTTGCTTCTGTTCATGTTTATCATTCTGCTAAGTTGCTTTGAGTATTTAGGATTTTTGTAAAAGCATGCACGTTACCAGTTTAAGATCTTTCTAAATAACTTTACAAGCGTTATTCTTTATTCCTGAATTCTGAAAGCAACAGAAATGCTATGACAAAGCATAAATGAACATAGAACAAAATTTGTGGATATGCAGTGTCTTACAGTACATCTTTTCAGACATACTTATCTGAATTTCACAAATACTGATTTTCTAGTATTGTTCTTTGAGAGCCAATTTTTAAGCAGTTTTATCTTTTCTGAGTTTATTTTCCTTTGACTAACAAACGTAAAAACCTTTTTCGTTTAGCTTACTTGATTTTTTAAGAAGGAGAGTAAGTACGCTGGATTTAGGTAGGGTTTAGAGTTTGTTATTCATAGGGATAAATCAGACTAAGCTTAATTGACTTAGAGCAGTGTATTCATATTAGGTACTGGAGGTACAGTAAGAAAAGTAAAGATACAAGTCTGGTTTCTGTGGAAATCAAGTATCTGTACACTTAACCTGTATATAGAATAACTTATTTTGATTTTTTTTTTCCTAAATCATTTTAATTAGTGGTGTGTGTTTTATAGTATGTCATATCTAAATTCTGTATCCACAGATTAAATTTTTCTTTCATTTTTAGCTTCAAATGATGCAATTCTCTAGACACTTTATTCTCATTTGGGAACAAAGGATTACAAGCCACCTGCTGAGTAATTAAATCCTATTTATAGCATCTCAAAATTAGTTCTGTTTTCTGAACTTGCTGCTCAGACTGCAAAGCTATTCCAGAATCATAATTCCAAATTGATGACTGTCACTTCCCAAACTGAATTTGTTCATGGTGTGTTTGCACTCAGTTTTTCTCAGGCAAACTCATCTGGTTTTCGGGGTTTACATCCTGAAAATACATGTATGATAGCTGTTGTATATCCTCTCATTATTAGTTTGGCCAGACTGCATCAGCCAAGTTCTTCTTTTCTACAACAGTAGATCCCTGTGGATCTCCATAGCGGCACTTCCACCTTCTCAAATATAATAACGTATAGAGTATTCCATAACAAACCCTGACAAAACTTTCTCTCATGCCATTACCAATTAACTCTTGGAGGAGCTGTTTATTCAGAAAAGTTTGGAGTCACATTTGCCTTCTCCATGGCAGGGTTGTATTAGTAACTGAATGTATCCAGGTGACCGATGTAAAGAGGTCCTTCTCTTCCATCATTTTCAATTAATGAATTCCAGTTACAATGGGCATCTCTGTGTTAGTCACTGGATGCATAACTTTTCACTATTAAATGCAGTTTTGTCATAATGTCTTCTTATAATCACAGAATCACAGAACGTTACGGGTTGGAAGGGACCTCAAAAGATCATCTAGTCCAACCCCCCTGCCAGAGAAGGATCACCAATCATCCTTTTGTGGCCATCAGTGGTACCTTGTAACTTTGTCATCAGCAAATTTCACCAGAATGTTTTTACTTTTTCACTTGAAATCTTTATTAAAATTTTAAATTAAATAGCTGCCATGATAGTTTCTCTCAGTCCAATTTTTTTTTAAATTTTGAAACTGTTTAATAGCTCCTTCTTAGCCAATTTCTTGTCACACGTTCTATTAATTTCTGGATTCTCCTGACTAGATTACTATCTGTTTTAACAACTTCAGCTTTACTGAGTTTTAGTATATTGGCCCTTATTTTCTTTGATCAATAAATATTTAAAATGTTCTTTTAGGAAAGCCTTTTTGTAATCTGTCATATTCTGTTCCATTGCTATTCTTTACTCCAAATAAATCCTGAAATCATGCTTGCTGTTAAAGTCTTGTGGTTCTCCGGGTCATTTTTTCCCTTTCTTAAAAAGAAAAAAAATCATGTTTGAAATTCTCCAGTCATAGGTTGCTATCTCCACTTAGTAAAAAAAAACCTTACTACTCTAGACCAGTTATTCCACAGACTGCTTGTTTCAAAATTGGCTATGAGCCAGTTGCTATGACTTTAATACATTAAGATCTTTCTTGTAGTTTTGTTAGGGTATTTGAATTTCCACGACCATCAGCTTTACTGACTTTAGTTTTGTGTTAATGAAATTCCCTTAATGAAATCAGAAGTTAGGTGTTCTCTAACTTCACCATGCAGTGGACCATCTTCTTTTTAGCATCCTCTTTTAATTTATATAATAACAGTACCTTATACTATTTTATTTGCCATCTATTACAAGGGCAACAGCCTGCCTCGCTGGTGGTTCAGTCCTACTCTTTCTTTCAGTTAAGCAGCGTTGTCTTTGCATGGATGAGGTATAAATAGACAAACAAGCAGAAAATTCATTAGATTCATTCTGTGCATCACATGTCCTTCTGTGCCAAATGTAGGCAGTACTAAGCAGAGTTGATTTTTTTACTTCCTGACCCAGCAGATGCTAAGTGCATTTTGTGCAGCTCATAAATCTGGTTTGTACTTCCTGCTTCACAAAGCCAGGCTCATATCTATTTGATAAGATGTGTTTAAGGCATTTAGGAGAAAGAGAAGAAGGAAGTGGCTTCAGCGTTTGTGGCTGTTAAGGAAAAAATGCTTTTTATAATGGGTTATCCTGCTTTGTATTTTTAAAAGCCTCTTCTGTTCTATCTATATCTGTTTTTTAATGCACATGAAGAGGTGTACACTACCGTTAGTTCAAACATAAATAATTTCATATTGAATTTTTTATGTGCACACGCATACATACACACTTATGTGGTAAATATATGGATACTTTACACCTGACTCTGTAAAACAATTATTAATAAAATATGTGATGTCTATGAAAGTTATATTGCCGAAGGACATTTTAAATGGAATAGTCAGAAGGGCAGAGCTTCATCTAAGTATGTTGTAATATATTTTGCAAAATATCTAAACTGCTATGTTGGAACCATCAAAAAAACCCTCTCCTCCTGTTTCATACATAAGCCAGCTAAATTTTATAATAAGGATAGGTGATCCAATAAAAATAAGGTAGTTTGAAAATAAATTTAAAAATCAGTTTCAGTGCAGGCTCAGCACTGAAAATAGTCACACTGTTGCTCTAAAAAAATGTAACCAAAAAGATGAATATGGAAGTTATTCACAACTCTGGCTAAATTTCCTCTAAATCTAACCAATTATTCTTACTTAATGAAGTTGTGTCTGTTTCGCTGAAGTAATTAAGAGAAGTCTACTTTTCTCGTTTACAAGATGTTATAAAAGTCCACTTCAATCTGAAAATGTTCCAAATTCAATAGATTTTACTTGCCTGTGTCTATAAAGACATAATTGTTTTGCTCTTAACATTAGCCTGAAAAGATTACAGTATTTTACCTTTTGTGGGGAAGGGGGAGTTATCTAAAGAATCAACAATAACACTTCTTATTTTCATTCATATATAAATAAATCTATATTAGAGGTACTGATATTTGCATTAAAATGTGTGTAACAGATTTTCAACAAAAGACAAAGCAAACAAAAGGTCTAGCAGTTTTCTTTTGAGTGCAAGCTTAATATTTACTGACAGCAATAAAAAGACTAAATTTTCTAGTAATCCTAAAGCCTAAGTGATTGCATTGTTCTCTTCTAGTAGTCTCAGAGATCATATAAATATACAGTCTATAGATTATAATTTTTAATGTTGTTTTTACTGGCAGTATTTTGCGATTTGGTTACTGTGTGAACTGTAATTTCTAACTGTCACTGAGCTTGCTTAGTGACTTTGGGCTCCGTCTTCCAAGCCTTTATATATGACAAACAGCTGTTGAAAGCAAAATGTTTCATATGTAAAATGAGTTTTACTGATTTGTAGGCTTCCTATCACATTTCCATCTTTTAAAACCCTATGATCACATTTTTAGGGAAAAAAAAAATCAAGCTAAGTTATAAATATTGTTCGTGATCTCTATTTCACTGCAGAGACACCAACTGTATTTCCAGAAAATATCAAAGATAAGGAAACGCCAACACCAGTTGAAGATATTCAGCTGGAAAGCTCTATTCCTCATACAGATTCTGGAATTGGAGATGAACAAATGCCCAGTATTTTGAATGGGACTGACTTGGAGACCAGCACAGGCCCTGATGCTATGAGCGAGCTCTTGTCTACTTTGTCTTCAGAAGTGAAGAAATCTGAGGAGAGCTTAACAGAAAGCCCCAGTGAAATCCTGAAACCTGCATCATCGATATCCAGTATCAGCCAAAGTAAAGGCATCAATGTCAAGGAAATACTGAAAAGTCTTGTGGCAGCCCCTGTGGAAATTGCAGAGTGTGGTCCGGATCCGATCCCTTACCCAGATCCTGCACTGAAGAGAGAAGCTCAGGCCATTCTTCCCATGCAGTTTCACTCGTTTGACAGGTATATGGCTAGATTCATTATTTCATATTGATATAATTCAGGACTTTGAAGGATTATTTTTTTTTTAAACATGGTTATTCTTCTATTAGTTGGTATTAGACTATGTTAAAAAACAGATGCATTACTTCTTCTTTTCTGTGTTACCAAAATGGACTGTATAGAAAAAAGTAATTCACCTTGTTTCAATCTGTCGGCAGCGAATAAATCTCTATGAGGTACTTGGAAAACGAGCCTGCTGTAAAGAAGTATTTTTGCAATAAAATCTTTTTTTTCCTTTAAACCAGCATTTTAGTGAGGAGGATGGGTAATATATGCTGATATAGAACAGACTGCAGAAATTCAGTTGAATATTCTTTCAATGGTTTAAGTCTTAATCCGATCCATCATTGCACTGTTTTCTGGTACTGAAATGCTTTGACCATGGCAAATTGTTGGCATGGTCATGGTGGAAACGAGTTTCCTTTTAGATCTTTAAACAGCAAATGCACTCAAAAGTGAATGTTTAAAAATAAACTGCTGAACATTGCCACAAAGAGTCTTTTGTTTCTCCTTTTAGGCTGTAGCTTCCCAGCTTCTAATGAATATACTTTTCCTTAAATGTCCAGTCCATCTCAGTTATCCTCAACATAGAAGTTGTGATAAGATGTGCAATGGACAGCATCCTTCCAGAAGAAGGGTAACTAGATCCATTGTGGGTTCAATCTTAACCTGTGCAAAAAGCTAAGTCTTAGGAGTGTAGATGTTACATTTTCCAGTATGGCAAGATCTCTGCAGTTTCATCATGAAAAAGTTTTTAAAAAGGATAAAAAGTGGAATCAAGACTTACCTCAAAGATATGGTAAAACCTGTCAAAATTTTAAACAAAATTGTAGAAATATTCATCATTCAGGTATAAAAATTAAAGTTCTTGAGGAAATAATCTTTGTGGTAATTTGTGAGAAAGATCGATCTGCTTTCACAGAAAGCCTGCAAAAATATCAGAAATTATTTTGTTAAATTCTTAAGAAAAACAACATGCAATCAATGTTTTAAATGTAATGTAAACAGTAAAGCGCAAGAAGATATGTAAGGATTTTAGAATTTTTTGTTATATTTTTTCATTATAAATGCCGTAGAAAAGCTGATGCCTTTTTGACTGTATGTATATTAGTACTAAAGCTGCTTTTCTGAAATAATTCAATAAACAATTAGACAGCATCTGCTGTAACAAAGATTAAATTAAAATAGTGAGTGAAACTTTGAGAAATTAATTTATCCTTTTCTAAAAATATTTTAGATCTTAAGGCCATTCTGGAGAAAGGTTATTTAGCAACTGTTTCATTAAGAGGATTTTTTTTTGGTCGTCAATCTGCATGTTTTGATTTTAGAGTAGTTTCAATGTGAAATTAAAAACCTATACAATTAGAAATTTTTCCTTATCCTCTGCGAGGAACCGTCATACTCTAGAAAGCATTCTTGTACATGAAGTGGTATAAAAATTTGTGCTGCATGTAGAATTAATAGCACCTAACAGTAACCACCTAAAGGTTACTTTAGGTGAACCTCTTCAGAAAATTTAGTTTTAAGATTTAGTTGAACCTCCCTCGTTCGGTCCCCATGTGTTGCCTGATCTAGTTGAGAGGCATCCCTGCCCATGACAGGGAGGTTGCATTAAATGATCTCTAAGGTCCCTTCCAGCTTAGGCCATTCTATTCTATTCTATTCTATTCTATTCTATTCTATTCTGAAAAAAATCTTCATTCAGAGGGTTGTTGTTTTTATTGCAAAAAATGCTGGACACCTAAATTAAAATGGAGTGTATCATCCTATGAGCTGCCTTTTGTATTGTTAGGGGAACTTAATATCAAGATGATTGAAGAGATGAGCTTTATTCTACATTTGTAAATAAAAGCTTTGTAAAAATCTCTAAAGAGCTGCATTTGGTTGGCCATAAGCTGTATTTAGTGTGAGCATCTCCATTAGATTCTTCTTGCAACAATGTGATTCAGAACATCATGAGCTGTAGCTGCTAATACAGAATTATGGAACTATTTGAGAGATACTTCATGTCTAGAGCTTACAGATTTTGAAGACATTTTATACTTAGTAAGTTTACTGCAGAGTTTAATGGTTTGTTTTTTCCCTGTCTTGTTACCCTGCTGACCAGGTTGTGATTCCATGATTCACACCGAGCTGTGTTTTTAGCTTGGTAGCGTGTGTCGTACCATTTCAGCCCTTTGCATTGCTTACTTCTTCAGTAAAACAAAAGTGGCAATGATTGAAGTTCAAGCAAAGAGAAGACCTATTTACATCAACGTTGTCAAGACAGTTCAATAGATGATTCTGCCATCTGATTTTGGCGAGTGAGATAGATCGTGCTTTTCAATATAACCAACAACTATGAAGGGACAACTGGCAGGTTCAGGCAGGTCCCAGCAGATCAAAAATGCTAAATTCTTTTCTGCAACTAAACAGATGTTATTGAACTGTGGCCGCTTTGATATAAATCCTGATGTTCTTAGCCCACAGGACCTCAACTAGCTATTTGCACCTCATGGCTGCATTACTGACTGAGGACCACTGTTCACGTGAATACTTCTCTGAGCATTTTGCTCATATTTTCAAAATACTTACTTGACCACTGTGGCAATCTTTGGGGGCAAAAGATTGGTGGTGGTGTCGCTTTTGTTTTTTCAAATTATAAAGGAGGAGCAGGTAGAGATTCTCACCCTGTAACTTTTCAGGTGGTATGAAACAAAGGTTAGAGAAAGAGAACCTGGAATACTATATTGAAATAATATTAGAATTAATTAAAATATTATTCAAGAAAGCAACATGAGTTTTAGCTTGTGGTAGTTTGTGAAAATTTCATTTGGCCTATAGTATCCCAATTATCGTTGAAAACCTGAAAAGAATTACAACATGAATATTTTCCAATACTTCCTCATGAAAATATAGTTCTATTTACTGATATAAAATAACAATTGAATAATACACACTGCATATTTTTTTAAAGCAAACACTGTGCCTGTAGGCAATATTTCTGTAGTATCTTCTATTGCTGTGGTTTATGCAGCTTTTTGGTACTTCACTGAGCAATGTGGCTATTGGTCATGTTTATTCTCTAGGGAGAATCATGAGCAGTGAAGTGTATTGTTTTGTCAGGTTTTATTTGTTTCAGTTTTTATAAAATACCTACAGTGATTCCATATTTATAAGCAAATAGAGGTTAGAGAAATGTTTTTACTTTAATCAGAAGACAGTCCTTGTTTTGTTTTATTTTTGGATTTGATGCCTGAGTGTTTTGTAAAAGAGGAGTTGAGCTGATAAGTAATTAGTAGAAAAATAACAGTATGTTTGTTGTTTTAAATATTTTTTTTAGTACAATCACTGATCTTACTTGCAGGTAAATGCCATATAAAGCAACCCCCTGTAAATAGAATTGAAGTTAAGAATTCTATTTCATCATTTAACATGACATGGTTTTCCCTGCATGTTCTTTTAATTTTAATTGTATGTTGCTAATATGTTCATAAGAGGCATTGTGTGATAGGCTACAGTGAATTTACAGAGAAAATAGGCTTCTATAGAATTTGTGCAGTTATAAATGAAAGCTAAAAGCAGAAAATGTGTCCAACACGTTTTATCAAGCAGGACTTGTGTGTAGTTAATGTATGCAGCAGTTCAAGTACTATCGAATGTAAATGATGAGGTGATATTGATGAAAGGAGGGGATTGAGGTCTCTAGGGGCGCTGATGACGGATTGAACAGAAGCGGCCATGCTCCGCACGTAACTCAAGTCTGTCGTCTTCACCGCTCAAAGCCGTAATGGGAGGTGGCAGTCTGAAATGAGTTGCCACGGCAAAGAGTATTATTTTTGAAATGCTTTCACACAAATCACTAGGCCCTGCATACAACTTAGTTTCATGCTTTAATGTCATCAGGAGGCACAAATTGGTGTGTCTAATTGTTTGCCACCTGCCAGCAAAATGAGCTGCCAGCCAGCCAGACGGGTTTGATTGTCTGTCAGCTCTTCAATAGATTGAGAGTGACAACATCAAAAATTTCTCTTCAAACTCTGAAGCTTTGAGCAGCTTTTCAGAGACCTCTTCCCCACAAGTGCTTCTGGACAACTGCATTTTTCAATTAGTTTTCAATATATAGCTGCCTTCTGCCTCATCTGTCTTAAGGTAGCTGTAATTACATTATGAGCTATATAAACAGATTTCTGGGACATTGGAGCCTGGATCCTCAAAGTTATGACATGTCTTTTGACATCAGGCTGAATTCCTTGAAAATGGCATCCAGGATGACATTTTTAGAAGCAAACACAAAGGGTTATTTTACCTAGATTTGCAACTAATGGAGCATAACTCACCAATAATTCCTTTTTGCTTTCTCATCTTTTGTCTGACAAAAATCAGTTCCTGTTATTGATTTTTAGGGTTTGGGGATTTCTTGTGTCTGTTTTTTGTCGATTTGCATTTGTCCCAATCGGTGCAACCTAGACCATTAACGTCTGTGAATTGATTTGTGATTCTAACCAGTACTGCATTCTAAAGCTTACGTTTGTTCCATTCTACTTTTTTTCTATAAGAGAGTTTTTAGAGAGATGCTGTTACAGAAATCAAGAGTGCTCGTGATTTGTCTCATGTTATTTTTTCAAAGTGAGGTGATTTACATGTATTTCCTGTACTTCGCAGAATTATTTCAAAAGGAAGCATGCTTGCATAAGCAGAAAATCTTGAGTTCCTGGAAATGAGAACATCAGTTATTTCTGCTACGTTTGAATGCCTTACTCCCTTTTAATCCATTATCACTTTGTAAATGGGAATACTATGGGTTTGCATAGTTTATACACTCAGTGAAGTCTTTACAAGCATATTACAAAATATTTTGAAGGACAGGCTTTTGAAATAATTTAGTCTTGGTTTTTTGGTTTATTTGGTTGTGGATATTTTTCCTCAGAGAAGGTCCTTGTTTCAGAAGGGGCCAGTTTTAAAGGTATTTATATGCTTTTAGGTGGACATCTTGTGAAATCCAGTTGTGGCTCATAGATGTCCTAGCAGTTAGTAGAGAGACAGAAAATCCTAAAAAAGTATGTTTAGTGCATTTCATGCATGTTGGCTATATTTAGAAGAACTAGTCAGACTATCTATGTATTTTACTAGAATAATTCTTTCATTTTTTATACTGATTGACAGAATAGGAAAAGGACAAGAACTGTGAGAAAAGATTCACTGAAGATTCAAACGGAGAAATTCAATATTTATCTATTGTATCATTGCCTGCCTTTGGGAGATCATTGATATGCCCTGTTTTACACAGTCATTTGAATGAAATAGCTAAAATAGGAGTTTGTATTCCTGTTACAGTTATTAGATTCTTCAAAGGATGATTACCAAAAAATAGATTTGATTTTCCTGAAAACTTAAGAAAAAATTAGTTATGAATAAACATGTGTTAGCCTTCTCCCAGCAGAAGGGATTACGTTTTAAGTTCATAATGAAACATAATTGGAGAAAATAGGGCACCTTTCCCGTGAATCAGGAAGGGACAGTTAAAAGTGCTGTCTGTACTTTCGTCATTGTGTCCCCCATTACTTCGATTTGATGGTAGTTTGTGAACATCTGAATAAAAAAAACCTAATCAGTAGTTTGTGAATTGACTCATCTGGGGTTCCAGTTCACTCTCAGTAATATGTTTATTCTTTGTGCAGTGGAGATTGTGGTCCAAAGGAAAGACTTCAAAGCTTCTCTCTAGAGAATGTCTTTCCTAAGGTGGCAGTTAAAATACAATCCAGAGAATAGGAGATATGATTTCAGATCATGTTGGACAGAGAATGGAGCTGAAGTTACATTGTCTGTATTCTTAGACAGTCACTTATTTCCTAAATAAAATGAGGGACAAGGCGGAAGCAAACCTGCACCTCAACTATTTGTTTAAAATTAATTTGTCCTTAATTTATGAATAGGTTAAGTCAACCAAAATTGCGTATATTAACCCTCATATTTTTTTTGTGTTAAGCTGTAATAATATTCCTCTTGTTCATCATTTACCAATCTCTATGCAGGTAGTTCTTTCAAAACTCTTCTTCTGACCTATGTGATGTATATCTTCTCATATTCCTAAGCATGGAGCTCTAGGTAAATCTCAACTGAAGTTTTATGTGTGTTCTATCAGGAGAAACACTCCTGATACAAGTACGTCTTACATCTTTATATATACTAGATATACAGATGAAAATTGTACCAGATTTTGTCTTGCTTTTTTACCCCAATAGGCCTCTGTAAAATCACTGTTAGGGCTATATTGATTTTTATAGGGCTGATGCTTTTTAGCTCTTGGATTTGGGGGGTTTTTTTGCAGCATATATTTAGGATTAGGTTCCTTAAGCATCTTCAGTCTGTACATGATTGTTTCTTCTTTTTTTTCTTTACTCAGTGACTTTTCTGGCATCTAATACATGACATTTTCACTTATATTCTATTCATGGTCTTCAAACTTCTAAAATTTCCAGTGTTTCCAATTACGCTGTTCAGCCAAGACCATTCACCTTTCTTGTTACCTTTTTAATGTCTTAATAGTTTTTCCTTGTTTCTTATCAATATTTTAGATAATTTTAGATGCCTGAGCTAGTTTGTCCTGAATGCAAAGGAGGTCCTAGTGACTGGGAATTTCATTAGGGATAAATATTTGCTTGCCTACTTGATCTGAGAGAGATCACTGATCTTCATGGCTTTGTCCTGAAATGATTCCCTTTCTTCTATTTGAAAACAAGCAATTTTTGTTTAGTAGATTAGGATAATTTTACTTTCAAGATTTGGATGTTTAGATGACTGTGTGATATCAAATAATTGAAAAAATCCATAATATCTGGACATTCAGCATTAAGATTTAATTTACACAAGTCTCAAAGATTATGTCCTTCTGTGAGCCTTCCATATGTCTTCAGTATACATCACATTTTTCAAATCCAGTTTTTCTCCTCCATGGCTGTTGACTCTGAGTTATGTCTTTCCTTCTTGAGTTTGGATGAATATTGTCTTAGTATAGTCAGCCTAATGGAAGGTTGTCTAAAGTAGGATTCAAAATATGTTGTTCGTACGTGCTAGCAATCACTTGTTACACAAATCACAATCTAGACCTGAAATCAGGAAGAACAGTGGGTAATCAGCAATATGCATGTTTCATAAAGGACTGGACATGCTCATAGGTAGGGAGAATATGAATAACTTCTGAAAGTTATGAATATGAATAATTCTGAAACATCTGGCAGAAGTTGCTATTTCACACTTCTGTAAAAAATTCTTGAAAATCCTCTTGCTTTCTACTGCTATGGATGTAGAAAGGAGGAGCAAGAATATTAATTCATCCTTAAGAGGTTTCACATATCCCAGAAGAGCATAAAGTGGTTCTAATTTAATTGCTGCTGCTCAGGCAGGTAGCATAAGACATCCAGTATCAGAGGCTTATCTCTGACCTCTTGATTGATCAGGGTGATTAGGTTGGAAGGCTTTTAAATTTTAAAATGGAAAAGAGATACAGAATATGGATCACAGAGAGAGAAACTGTAGTGCTGCAGAACCTGATTTGTCTGGCACCAGGACTGGGTAGCTAACCTTCTTGTTAATTTGAGAATTTTTCAATTCCATTTTCTCTTTTTGCAGTTTAACATGTTGATAGTATTATTTTCTATCTAGCTATTTCATGCAAATTTCTAAAACCCAGAAGAATCCTGTACCTATTTGCTCAGGTTATTTAATGAACCTGCAATGCACAAGTGGTATGCAAGTTAAACCAACAACATGCATCTTAAGCATGATACGAATTACCATGACTTCAGGCTTAGGTTTACCATTTGAAAACCACACTTGTAGAGTAACAGAATAGTGATTAGTAGTCACAATCCTTTTTAGAATTGTAAACCACTCAGTGAGCAGAGAAATAAAATCAGTTGCTATAGCAAATTACTGCTAAGCTTTTGCTGACTAAATCATAGGGGATCATCTGAGACCGTGATGTGGACCAGTTTGGGACATTAAGGAAGTGTGAAATATGTTGTATAAAACAAGGCATAAAATGAAATTATGGGTGTGTATATAAACTTTTTGTCTAGTCTGTATATTTCTGTTCCTTCCTGAAAGAAGTAACTGAATGCCTGACAGATACATCTAGCACCTATCATCTATCTAAATTATTTCTTCCATTCATACTATGCTCTGATTAGTTTTGTTTTGTCTTTTTTCACTGTATCTGCTGTTGGAGTTATTTAATTGGTTAAGATCAGCTGATTTTTTGCTTGAAAGTAATCAGTCATCCTCTTTCAGCTTTCTTGTTCCACTATTCCTCTGTTTTGCACGTTTTTGACTGCTCTGTTGTGTTGTTCGTATAGTTCGTAGAGTTTTTCAGTCTCTTGATCTGGATGTCATTCTGTATGCACTCACTGCATTTTGTTTTATCAGTAGAAATGAGACATTTTGACAAGGTCACCATGTATGACATATCAGAAAGCTGCATTTTCTTTCAGTCTGGGATGATAATGTCTCAGTGATTTTGCCTGTCCTTATGGTTGAGAGGATTCTGTTGATGTTTCTTGATAATTTGTAATTTAATAACTAACCTGTGTTAATGCCCTCATTCAGACTTACAAAAGAATGCCAACCATATGTAGAGCATTAGCACTTCTTTAATCTGGGCAGGATTGTTCTTTCTTGGTATGGGAACTGATTTTTACACTGCACTCCTAAGAAAAGAGTTGTTGCCTTTATGGGAGGTCAGTACTTTAGTGGTTGGACTAGATGACCTTTAAGGGTCCCTTCCAACACAAACTATTCTGTTTCCAACACAAATTATTCTATTTGAGGAGTGAAGTTGACATATGTAGTCTTTTCTGTGGAAAGTTAGGTGATCTTCTTCAGTCTCTGAAAGACCACTGAGCTGTCAGAAGATAAGGCGGAAGACCTTGAATTTAGCTGCTTCTTCTTTGGAAGGGTAGCCGGAAAATATAAAATACTTTTGCAGCAATTGTATCAGTAATTTAGGAGATGTCAATACCAGATTTCATAGGAAATGAATAAATCTCACTCACTCACACTCCGTCTCACATTTGCAGACACTAGAATGGATGTATGTTTAAAGAATCTGTCCAGCAGTTAGGCACTCCCCATACTTCATAGGAGGGGAAAAATAATTTACTTAAAACCCACTCACTCACTTAAATCTCACTCACTCACACTCCGTCTCACATTTGCAGACACTAGAATGGATGTATGTTTAAAGAATCTGTCCAGCAGTTAGGCACTCCCCATACTTGTGTCCAGATGCTAGGTCCAGAATCAACTGCAATGACATGGAGAGCCTGGGATGCCAGCTGCTAAGTCTTCCTTACATCTCTTGGGTTCTTCATAGGTTGGCAACTGTTTTCAGTCTTTGGATATGCCCTTTTCTACCCTTATGGAGTTACCAACATTCTCTCTGTCCTCTTCCACCTGTTTGAGTCATCACTGTTTCTGTCTCCAAGGTCTGGTCATCTTGTGAAACTGCACACATCTGTGGTCCTGATGACCCGATAATCTCTGTGCCATTAGCTTAGTCCTGTCTAAGATGCCATTTTCTGCAGTGTCTCTGCTTGTGCGTCAGCAACCAAGTAGTCCTGTTTTCATTCACACTAATCTTAGCCTTTCTCTTGCAGCTCTCCCCAAAGGTACTGTAGGTAATGATGGTAGTTTCCTTATGAAATCCATATAATCAAGGGGTGCTCCCACTTAAGATGCGAATCCTAATTTCTCTTTATATTTCTATGACATTACAAGGACTCTGCTATTGAGTACTTCCTCAGCGTTCCTGCGCAACCAGAACTCAAGTGTTTAACCGAAGTAATAATTGAGCTAGAGATCTTTTTTGTGTGGATAGGAGCTAATTTGGGGAAGTTTCATGGTGTTATGGAACAAATTAATTCAACTCATGGAGACACAGCTTTATTCACCTGTAGCTGCTGCTGTGTAAACACTTCATATCAGCAACATTTGTAAGAGATTATTAACTACAGGCAAAGCACTTATTTTAGAGTCACATGTCTTAATCGATAGCTATTGCATTGTGCAAACTAATCTCCTAATGTAAATGGAAGGAGACAGAAATCCGTCAATATGTTAGAATTGCTTTTCTGTTTTTCAGAATGCAGAGATGTAACTGGCACTGTTACCTCTCTAAAAAGAGTGAGAAAAAATGCTTATGGATTGTTTCGTACATATATATGTGTACATACATAATTCTCAAAATGGCATCATCAATAAAGTTTGCATTGCCAATCTTCAAAACCCAGGCAGGCTGAGGATTTAGATGTATATGGAGACACTACACTGCTATCAGAAATTGTTCTGCACTTTTTGATCCAGTATTGCACATATATTTACACAAAACTGTAACAAAATAATTACCAAAGGAGACTCTAGATGAAATTGTGGCCTTATTACCTAAAATAGTTGCATTTTCTTGCCTTTATTTGGTAACAATTATTAGTTTTGAGGAAAAGCATATCTGTTTAACCAGAAAACATGTATATGATGATGAAAATATGTTTTTTAACATTTACAAATATGGTTTGTTTCAGGATTGGTTTTCGCTCAGTTTTTCTACTGAAATAAACTTTTTAGGAGCAGTTTTTTAAAATGGAAAAATGTAAATGTAGTTGTCTTGCACTCTGACCGATGTCCGCTGTTGAAAAAATATTAAATGTCTGTGTAATACTTTCCTCCTTCTTCTTTTTTAACATGTAGAGCGAGTCTTTTGAGATTTGAATAATAAAGTAGTTTAAGATTAGATGAGAATGTGTTTGAATGCAATGTTATCTCTCTACATATGATATGTCAGGTTTTTTGTATAGAGGCCCTGTTGTCTTCTTAAAAACTTTAAATTCTCAAGACTGCTTTTTAAACCTTATTATTAAATGGACATGATAGCAATATTGCAAAAGCAAATATTTACTGTATTGCATTTTAGGTGTTCAATTTACATCATGTGCTGTTGATTTAAATGACCTTGAAAGTTTTCCAGAAAACTGAGTGCAAAGTCATGTTTCTTAGCCAAATCTATTTGCAAGATCAGTATGTGCATGATATTGAAGAATCAATTACAGTGTTCAAATGTTCAGATGATTGGCAAAAAAAAAAAGTCATCTTAAAATCATAGAATTGTTTAAGTTGGAAAAGACCTTTGAGAACATCAAGTCCAACCATTAACGGAGAATTGCCAGCTCCACCACTAAACCATGTCCTTGAGCACCACATCTATATGTCTTTTAAACACCTCCAGGGATGGCGATTCAACCGGTTCCCTAGGAAACCTGCTCCAATGCTCAACTGCCTTTTCAGTAAAGAAATTCTTCTTGATGTCCAATCTAAATGTCCCTTGGTTCAACTTGAGGCTGTTTCCTCTTGTCCTATCACTTGTTACATGGGACAAGAGACCAACACCCACCTTACTGCAACCTCCTTTCAGGTAGTTGTAGAGAGTGAACCTGAAGTGAATCTTAGGTAACTTCAGAAAGATCAACAAATGAACATGCTCATCATGACTGCACGCATATAGATTGCTGGTATGTCTCCTTTGTGTCCAACACTTAAAAATTTTCTTTACCAATCTAGAGTACAGGTGATAGTGATATTCACAACGTATCAATGAAGTGGTGAGGTCTTTCCGTTTTTTGGGTGCTGAGAGACAAGTTTCTCAGAATCACATGAAACTGCAGGAAAAAGATAGGAATGTGAGTTTAGGGTCCATTAACATAGACTTAGCCTATTTCAGATAGGTTAAAAAAATTGACATTATTATATGTTTCTCAGCAACGGTGTTACAAAACAGCTTATCCCACCATAAAAAATTCTTGGTGACTCCGTTGTGCAGTTTTAGTAACCTGCTGTTTCTTTGTCCACAGGAGTGTGGTTGTACCAGTAAAGAAACCCCCTCCAGGTAGTCTGGCTGTGACCACCGTTGGAGCTGCCACGGCTGGGAGTGGACTGCCACCGGGTAGTACACCTAATATATTTGCTGCAACAGGAGCTACACCAAAAAGTATGATTAATACAACAGGTATTGTCCTTAAATATTTTTGTGACCCTCATTTTTTCTTGTTTGTTGTTTGTTTTGTTACTTTTAGCAGTGTTTTGGTTTTTTATCATCTTTTTTGTTGCTGTTTCTGTCCTAAAATAAAAATGTGGAAAGATTAATTGGCCTTTATTAGAGACTGTGTTTTCTCCTGGTGTACATTTATAATATTGCATGCTGGATGTGCACAGCCTTAGAAAAGTAAATAAAAAGCCTTAGTGCTCTTTTATAAGTGTAGTTTAGAACTGAAATGAGCTAGCTTCTCCACTGCTCTGCATCTGCAGATGTTTGTATGATATATACTTTATGTGTCAAAGAAAGTAAAGACATCTAGCCACTTAGTAAGTAGCTTGTGGATTGTGGATAGTTAATATTTTGGGCAATAACTATTTGTCAATGAAAATTATATTCTGATTTTTTGAAGGTTTTTCGGTAAGAACCTCCCTGATTTAACTCCAGTCATATCTTATCAGTAATCATTTACTGTGACCTACAGAATGAGGACAAGGCCTTCTCATTTTGGTTATTTATAATAGCGATAAAGGGATTGTCTGTCATGAAGGAGCCTTTTGACCATAGAGACTGTGGTTTCCATTCAGAAATGAGTCCTTACTGAGAGCAACTGATGTTTACTTAAACTCTTTTGAAATGTCTGGCTGTGGTCTGTTTTCTTTCTAAACTAAGCAAAAGCACTTGAGAAAAGAGCTCTCTTCAAGGATATCACAACTTCAGTCAAGGGTTAAGAAAGTGAAAATCTCCCTGGGGTTACCAAAAATGGAAGGGGAAGCTTTTCGCATCCTTCTGCTTCATGAAATAATGTGAAGCACACTCATTTTTTTTTTCTTTCCTTTTACAGATTACCTTTAATATCTGGTAATAGAACTTTGATTTTTCAAAGGATAACAAAAAATCGTAAAATCTAATTATCCTGAGGCAGATGAGAGGAATGAATGCTTTGAATAATGTTTATGAACAGTTCCATTTGTGTAGCCATTTCTGTTAACCTTGAATGGATTTCCTTTTAGGTACTGCTATGTCATGCAAAAAGTAACCTGCATTGGAAACCTTGTTTTCCAAATGATAATGAATAGCGTAAGCTTTTCAGTTTTCTCACTGATTAAATATCTCAACTGTTTTGGCTGGAATGTAGTAGCTCTTCATTGTAAGTAACTGCATTTAAAAATCAGTCATTTCCCCAATCCTGCTCTTAGGACAGTATTGCAGATACCATGGTATATTCACTGTGGATTAAAGGCTGGAGTTTTTTGGTAGATTATACAGCTTTTTTTTTTTTTTTTAAAATACGACTCTATTTGTCTCCTAGTCTGTGGATAAGCTTGATGAAAGTAAAAGTATTGATTCAATTGAATTTGAGCAAGTATCAGATTTAATTAGGGCTATATGTGTACTGAACTTCTTTATTAAAGCCTTTTATGCCTGAATTCATCTGAATGAGCTTTATTGATGAATTCTTTTAAGCAATAGCTTGAAAATTCCTTCCCTTCCAAGCTTTTTTTAAATATTTGAATTTTATGTCAACATTTCAGAAATGCTAAACACATTAACAATGGTTAAAGAAACCCTCATATCACATTGCAAACACATACATATCTATTGGATTATAATGCTCATTTTGCCAATTTTAATGAAGCTGTGCCTACAGGAGTTAAAACAGTGATCATATATGTCAGGCTTTGAGATATAGAGATGAAGTATCCAGATGCTTTCTGGTTTATATGCTTGCAGTCTGTGGGATTATCTATGTTATTAATGATTTTGAAGTAGTGTGTAGAATTTCATTGTACAGCACTTTTTTTTTTTTAGAAACACTAGATGTCCCTCCAAACCTATTTACGGTTGCTTTTACATTATGTCACAGATACTCTAGAAATACAGTTTTATCTTTGACTTGGGCAAAAGGTGGTTTTTTTTCAGTTATTCATGGATTGCAGTCTGTGTTTTCATTCCGTCTTCCATCACTGTCGCCGTCAATGTCACTGTCACAATGTAATGAGATATATGTTATTGAAGTCTCTTTAGAGCTTTGAATGTATCTTTTGGGAGATAGTTTTCTTCCTTCATCTCTTTATGTAAGAAATTGGTTTTATAGGTTTTTCTGTAATTCATGTACTGATTCTCACTTCTTTATTAATGTGGTAGTTGTAGGTCTGTTTGATCATAAACAACTTAGCTACTGCATTTTTAGACAACAACCTTAATGAAGAAAATTTGACTTTGTAAGGAGAAGGGAGGAAGCAATAAAAATATATGTTACCTATGTATGAATATAAATATATAAAGAATATAAATATATAAAGAACATAAATACCCATGCACACACATCTACGCATATATGAAGGGGGTTTTTAAGCTACCTATTCCCAACTAGGTTGCTGCAATTCCTAGGTTGGGAGCGATAGCTACCTTCTGTTTTTCTGTTTCTTTCTCAGTGTGTTTGGGTGCACTTAAGAGTTTGGATTTAGTTCAAGTCAGAACCTGCAATGTCAGCCACAATCTACCTCCCATTCACGTTATTAAAAGAGCAGAATAAATCACTTCCTAGTCTAAATCCTGAGCCTCACAAGATAGTCTAGTGTCAGCAAGCCCAGCAAATCCTGCTGCATTTTGATACTGTTTTGAATGCAAATTTTCTTAAATGAGTCAGTCAAAATTCTGGTCTTTACCTTAATTCTTTAATCAGTAAAAAATATATAAGGGCAAATAAATAAATAGACAAACCAATTCCCTTCTGCCGGAGAATTTGTCACCATTATTAGCATTTGACTTCTACTTCACTATCAGCTGGATGCTTAAGCAGTTAAGAAACCATAAACACTTTGTAGAGCTTTGCAGGAAACTGAAAAAATAATATATACCTGTGTAAAGCAAAGGACAGTGATATATCAACTGCTAAAACTCACCAGCAGAAGGGAGTTACAGGCTGTAATTTAAGAAAATAAGCAGAATAATGCTTTGAACTGGGGTTCTCTGCCCCTCGTTGCTAACTTGGATAAACCTTGCCCATCCCCTTCGTCTCTGGTAGCGTTGCAGTCCCTCAGGCTCTGAGCTCTGGCTACACGAGGTCGGTCATCGCTACCTCTCTGGGCAGCGACGTGTCGCAGGAGGACTGTGCAGCAGAACAGGGGCAGCATTTATCACAGGGCTCTCTCCACTCTGAGCCTTCGCTGGTTTGCTTCAGCGAGGCTGAACGTTTCAGCAAACATGATGGATTGGCATTTAGAGTCTAAGTTTAGCCCTTAGCTCTGACCCAGATCACTTAAAGTATAAATGTATGCTCTGTCTGCATCTTTTTTCTGGGCAGCTGTTCACAACCCATTGAAATTACACACCCCCACTGCCCTCCCTGCTTCTGAGATCTTCAAATTCTCTTTGACATGAGGAAGGAAACAGAAAAAAAACATAATTAGAGTCTTAATACTCTTCAGACACTAGCTTCCCCCATTACTTCCTGAAGGAATATACATTTTCTATCTTCTCTGTCATTTTTTAATTTGTATTTTATTTTCTGCCTGTAGTTGCAACTGGGCAGCCAAGAAGTGGGTGCATATATATTAAAAAAAAAAAAAAGTTAAACTTCTATTCTCCACTCAAGCTCATCTTAAATATACCTTTATTTTAGAAAGCTTTACAGGATGATGTAAAAATATTTTCATCTTTGGAATGTAATTTGGGAATAATGAAAATGAGGTAAGGATTTATTTTGCCTGATTTTCAATAGCTTTTTAAACTTATTACTGTTATATTAGCAAAATATGATGTTAATTTATATGACAATCATATGGAATAGTTTAATTATTTTAGAATAAATAGCATTATTTTCTTACTTAAAAGTAGATGAATAAGACAGGGGCTATATTAAAAGTCTCTAAAAATTATGTTTCTTCTGACTGAATTAAGACCTGTATTTTTTGGGGTACAGGTGCAGTAGACTCAGGATCTTCTTCTTCCTCTTCATCATCCAGCTTTGTGAATGGTGCTACCAGCAAAAATCTCCCAGCTGTCCAAACTGTTGCTCCAATGCCCGAGGATTCAGCTGAAAACATGAGGTACACAAGTTCTATCTTTTCATATTAATTATAATTTCTCCTCCTACAACTTCATGCATACAAAAATTAAATTATATTTAGCTCATTTAATATGCATTATTGTAATTATATAATATAGTGTAGTATTAATGTGACTGGCCTTTTATATTGCTCAGTAATGATGGAGTTGGAATGTAAGCACAACTTGGCAATGGAGCACTAGCAAGTGGAAAGAGAGACACAACATCTTCTGAGCAAACAAGCATCCTATTTAAATTGGAGAGGAAAAAAGCAGACATATATTTGTGCAGCTAAATAAATGGTGCACCACATCTGAGTTGGTGTTGCAGAGATACATGCCATGAGATAGCCAATATCACTCTCGCACTGACTGGCAGCCATGAAAATACCCTCTGAAATTCCTGTTAAATATCTTTTTATAATAGATTATTATTCTGAAACGGCGTTCACTTGTGCCACAGCTCACTTCAGAGATAAATTCGAGGTGCACACCTCTTTGCCCTAAAAAGCTGACACGAGGTAGGCGAAGGAGTTGCCATGTGCCCCTGAGTTGGCTGCCCACTTCAGGGTATGGTTTTAACTCCCACAAGGAGTTGCTTATGATTGCAGGATGCATCATAAGGTATAATAGATGTTAGAATCAGTGGCAGAATCAGATTGATCCATGTGTTTTGCTGCTCTGTGTGCATGTGTGTAGACAGGAGAGGCAGCAGATGGGCTACCTGCTTCCCTAGAGTGTTTTTTTGGGTGTCTCTATGTATGCTTTATTTCTTAATTCTGTTTTTTCTTTGGAAACTGAAGGATCAGAACTCCGGTCAGTTTCCAAGATGTAAATGCACCAGGGATTTACATGAACTAAAAAATATTGTTTTTTTCTTTTTTCTCTCTTTAAATAGTAATTTCTCTCCTTTGAAATGCATTTTTAAAGAGTGCTGATCTTTATTCTCACATTTTCAAAGAATACTATTCTCAGTTGCCCATAAATAGATCTGTAATATAGATTATCCATCAGCTATTCATTTAATAACAAGGTGTTTATTAATAGCTCGTCCAGGGTGTTAATTAATAGCATATCTACCCCTCCCATATTACTAGATTCTTAAATAAACAGTAATATTAATTTAAAAACTTTTGAACTTGATTTTTTTTCAGTTGTAGTCTCGTTTTCATAGTTAAATGAACTCTAAAATTATTTAAGCCAATATACAGTGCAAGCATATTTTAAAACATGGTTTAGAGAAGTCTAAGTTAATCTAGTATACTTTTTAACTCTAGCAGCAAAATCTTGGACTAGATTAACTAGCTAGTTGCCTGCTTTTCAAGTACAGCCAATACAGGCTTTAACATAGTGAAATTCACTTAAACTGATCATCTAAAACAAAGGCTGATGATATGAAATCATCCTTTAGGATATTAAAAAGTCAGTATCTGAATTTGAAATGGGAAATCATGGAATGTCTTAGGTTGGAAGACACCTTAGAGATCATCTAATACAACCTCCTGCCATGGGCAGGGATGCCCTTAACTAGACCAGGTTGCTCAAGGCCTCATCCAACCTGGCCTTGAACCCCTCCAGGTAGCAGGCATCCACAACCTCTCTGGACAATCTAGTCCAGAGTCTCACCACCCTTGTACTGAAGAATTTCTTCCGAAGATCCATTCTAACCCTATTCTCGTTCAACTTAAATCCATTTCCCCTTCTCCTGTCACTGGACTCTCATGTAAAAAGTCCCTTCACAGCCTTCCTGTAGGTTCCCTTCAGGTATTGGAAGGCAGTTATAAGGTCCACCTGGAGTCTTCTCTTCTTCAGGCTGGACAATCCAAGCTCCCTCAGCCGGTCCTCATAGCAGAGGTGCTCCAGCCCCTGGATCATCTTTGTGGCCCTCCTCTGAACACGCTCCAACAGATCTATGTCCCTCTTATGGTGGGAACACCAGAACTGGATGCAGTATTAGAGGTGGGGTCTCACAAAAGCAGAGTATAGGGGGAGAATCACCTCTCTTGACCTGCTGACCACGCTTCTCTTGATAAATCCCAGGACACGACTGGCCTTCTGGGCTGCATGAGCACACTGCCGGCTCATGTTGAGCTTCTCATCTATCAACACCCCAAGTCCTTCTCTTCAGGGCTACTCTCAACCCACTCTGAACCCAGTTTATATTTGTGCCTGGGAAAGCAGTACACTGAAAGAAAATAAGCTATAGGAATTCAGTAAAACAATTTTAAGATAATGAAGAAAACCTTCCAATTTATTTAGAACATCAGCTTTCTTTTTAAATGTAAAGATCTTCATATGATCTAGGTTAAAGAGTCCACATCTATTTAGCATTTAGAGATAGTAGATACAGTATAAAATTAAAATATCGGTGCTTATTCCCTTATATTCTGTCAATAAATGTAACTTCTTATAAGTGCTCTTTTAAATGCCAATAATATTCAAGCAGCAGTGGTTTTCATTTCAGCCACCAGCATTCTGATAAAGAACAGCAGAAAACCTTGGTAGACTAGAATATGTGTATAATTTCATTTCTATTTTAAAGTAATAATTCACTTCTCTGAGATTAACACAGATTTTTAACCTTGCCATAAGAGTTTCACAGGACGTAATTGTTGTGCACTGACAAGTTTTAAAAGTACAATCCTTAGCACACGGCTGTTGTTGGCATACTATTGCTAGGTTTCTATCCTTACACAAAGGAATATTATTTCTGGTATTTAAAAAGCAAACAGAACTCACAACCCCTCTTCTCACTGTACAAGTAGAAATTAAGGAATCTTAATGCCTCAAAGACCATGTAGCCCCAGCAGGCAGAGAAGTATAAATGCAAAGGGAAAGTGGGATTGTGTTCCCTCAAAGTTGAAGAATATTGGTTTTCTTGATACCTGTGCTAGAAGGCTTCCTCATACGCTCCCTTGTCTAGTGTTGCAATGCCAAATATTGTTATCTGAAAGCTCAAAGGAAAAAGCAAGTTACTTGTGATTGCCTTTTCAAGCTTTCAAATATATGTAAAATAACAATATATAAGCTGAGGTAGGTGAAATAGACTTACACTTGAATAAGTGCCATTCTCCTTATCATGTTTGAAAATGAGAATAAAAATGTTATTTGTTCTGGAGTACTCTGTAATGCTGTAGAATTTATGAGGCTGACACACTGCTGACTCTGACATGACATTTGCATTTACTTAAAGCCCTTTAAACACTGTAAAGTTTAATCAAATTATGATCATCCTCTTTTCTAAAGAAGCTTACAGCAACATTTGAAACCAGGTATGATTTGACATAATTTCTATTGTTAAATGTTCTTCCAAACGTGGTCTCTGTTTTTCCACAGTATCACTGCAAAGCTTGAAAGAGCTTTAGAAAAGGTGGCCCCTCTCCTGCGAGAAATTTTTGTTGACTTTGCCCCTTTTCTATCCCGAACATTGCTGGGCAGTCATGGACAAGAGCTGTTGATTGAAGGTACTCTTTCTGTTATAAAATTGTATTTTTTTAGCTATTAGTCATTTGATATGAATGTTTCATTTTTTCAAGACTTTATATAATTATTTTTCGTAAATAAATGAATCAGTTGCTAATGTGTTGTGATTTCACTCCCTTGCATTTAACTTCATTTAAAGAATTTAAAATAGCTTCTGTACCTCTTTTTTTTCCCCTAAATTGAGATGCTGTGTAAAGATACATCTTACCGTCTTTGAATGCAAAAACCTCCCTATAATTTACCTTTTCCTCCACAGAATATTTTTGTTAGTATAAATCTTTCAGCCTGACTTTGAGAAACTAGTGAAAAATATAATTAAGAAGTGTAATGAATTCCCATGGAAGAAAGTAAATTGAATACTGTGCTCCAGCATTATTGCCACATGCATCTAGATTTGGTAGGGACACTATTTGCTCAGGTGGGTCAGTTGGATTCACCTGGGCAGGTAAAGCGTTGTGCCAAGAAGGACGTTAAAAGTGGCAGTTTTTTAAAGAATAGTGTCCTTGATTGCTTTCAAGGATTTTTATGGGGTTTTAGGCATTTTCTTTACTATTTCATAGTTAAAAAATTTGGGCAAAATAACAAATACTCATAAGTGAGACAGTAAATAATGCATAGATTATGCAGATAGTGCAAGTGTGGCAAGATCACGCAGAAAGTAATGAGTCAGTGCTAATACAGTTAAAATACTGATAGAGGAATTTGCATGAACATGCACTGATCCCACATCATATATCCAGACGAACATATTCAATCAAGTAAACATTTTCCTTACAGAATTATTCTTACACACAATATTGCTGTTTAATGAGCAGTTAACTATTGGACTCGATCTTATATTCACTAAATCATAGAATTGTTTTCCAACCTAAACAATTCTATGATTTAGTGAATATATGAAAAAATCTCATTAAGGCAAAGCTTATAACATGTGAAGGTCTACACAGAAAAAACACTGCTTTGTGTTCAAATTCCAAAACACTTTCTGTTATGCATATGTTTTGTCTAAATATTAGTATACAGCCTTTCTAGGGTCTCAGTTATTATTCCCCACAATTTACTCTTAATGCTACAACTGAAGTCTTCTAAATAGCCTTTTCATTTTTTCTCTAATTGTTGTTTAATGATATTATTGTTTAACAATACCAAGGAATAGAATAGTAGCTTAGTATTTCTCAGAAGCTTCAGGGGGTTTATACTTTTTTATTTCACAACTTTGAGTAAGTTGCAGTTCTCATTTAATGATGCCTGAAGTTAATGGTCTGAGATGCTCACTGAGAACATTGAGAAGGCTGTAAGACATTCAGTGGACTCCATTCTTAAGTCTCTTATTTCAGTGAAGTAGACTGGAGAATGTGTAGCAGCGTTATCCTTTTCCGTTTGACAATTGATTTATTGCAGTTTATTTTTATACAATATAAATAAAAATATCTTGGTTCCACTAAAGCTCTTCTGTAAATTAAAAATATTCTTCACTGATACCATTTTAACTTCATCTTTTGGTCAGATTCATGGTGTGAACAAGGCTTCTACAGTTCCCAGCATATGACAAAGACTGAAAAGATAGAGGCCACAGAACTTCAAGGCTGTATGGCAGAATGAGTTTATCTCATTGCCTGTCCAGACAGAGACATGGTTTCGTTGGCTGTAACGTTCTCCTGATACCCATTTGGACTGCTGCTCCAAATTTTGTCCCATCTCAGCCATCAAATTCAGTCTCAGGAATCATTGTTTATGAACCACTGTGTTCCAAAATAAGTTTCCTTCATGTTATGTCAAACCTCCTTCAGCTTAGATTTTTACACTGCATGCCTCAGGACTTGCATTTCTATTGGCTCCCTCTAAAATAGTTGGACTTTTTTCATTTTAACAGAGAACTTGGCTGCTTGTATAGTCATTGTGTACTTCTCATCTGTTCTTTCTTTCTTGCCTGTATGAGACTGTTGATGTCAACTAAATGGGATACCTCCCTAGTTAAGTTCCCTTTAAAAGGGAATTCTAAATTCTCTCCTAGTCCATTACCTGATTTACTTTGATAAATTTTCTGTCATTATTTACTGAAAGCCAATGGTCGTCCTTGAAGTGCTTGAAAAGGCTCTCCATGTAATGACTCTGCAAAACAGAGGATTTTAGTGGTGTGATTCAAGGTATGAGAGCACACAGAGTTCCTACAGGGCTTTGATAATTTAAACTTGATTTTTACTGTCAAGCAATAGTTAGATTGAGTTTTATATGGAATAGTTTAATTTGTTGCTTCATGTGTAAAGGTTTTAGTTATGAAAATTAAAAAGGAGCAAATAAACTTTATTTAATCCAGTGTGAAGTTGCTGTCTTTTGCAAATTGATTACCACAAAAGTAGCTGTTGAATTATCTAAAGTGCATCATTCTGATTATTCGAGCTTGAAACATAAAAACACCTGCCTTGCTCTTGCTGTCTTTAAAACCTACATATGGTGTGAAGCCTTTCCCTTATCAGATTGTGCTAAAATCCTAATACCTTCAGGCACCCTTGATGTTGTGTGTTTGTTTGTTTGAATTTACCTGAAGCTCTCTCTAGTGCTCTTGTGCATGTGTGTGTGTAAGAGTACTGTGGTTCATCAGCTGAGGTTCTTTCAATGCCTCAGAGAACAGAAGTTGCAAAGGTTAAAGTTGTCCGTATAGAATCTAATTGGAAACAAACATGCAATATGTGTAGGTCACATATTTAAGCTAAGCCATGCTCCATGCAGGAGTTCCATTTAACACTTGCACAGATATATTTTCACTAACCCTAGTTTCCATATGGTCTGCAAATTCTCTCCATGTAAAGTACATTACAGCATTCTAGCTTTTAGGTGAAAATGTTACAGGCAAGTGTAATCTGATCTGTATCTGGAAGAAAAGTTATATCCTCTTTTTGTCAAGCACAGATGGGTAAAAGCATTTTCACTTCAGCCATTCTTGGAGTGTCCTGAACTGTTAGAATGGGTCCAAGAGTGAAACATAGTAACATACAATGCTTTCTCTTCTCTTTAGTGAGATACCAAACAAAACTTCGCAATGCTTTTCATTTTGCTGTATCATTACCTGGGTAGGAGGACAGCCAGGTAGCCCTTCTCCAAAAGAGCTCTTATGAATTTTTTGGCATACATTTGATATGTTTCTGATACATGCACAATTCAAATCAGATGAAACAAAAAAAGTTTTTGTCTGATATGGGCAGAATCTATTTCTCCTCATTAACTCACCACATGGCCCTATGAAAATATTCCACAGAAGTGGTAATGGACTAGTTTTGTATGGTATTTGAGAGAAGGCTTCTTGAAACAATTGAGAAATTGCCTAAAACATTCCTTTGGAAATCACAGATAACAAGAACTTGGGTGCTAAATGGCACTACTTTAAAAGGTCCCGAAGACCATGAGTGGTACCTACCAGTGTTAGCACAATTTGTTTCTGATTTCCTCAAACAATACCTATTTTTATATGAGGAGGAACAGGGTAATTGTTTTGCTGAGATACTGTAGAAGTCTGGAAATCCCTTAAACTTTCTCGAAAAAAAAATGTGCTTTTCTGTGCTTGACATAGCCCTTGGCTTTCTCACAGAAACTTTTCAAAACCTTTGTATTATTTTTGTGCTCAGGAGTACAGATGCTGTAAAGCAGAAAGATTGCAGGACTTTATTTTCCTGTTCATATTGTTCTCTCATTCTTTTATCTCACTCTGCTATGCCCAAAATATTTTTTACTGTATGTCCAGGCATGTTTTCTTTCAACTAATGAGACTTTGGGTAATTATTTACTGGTCTGTGGCACAGCGGGTAGCCAACATTCTGAACAAAAAAATATATTCATAAATATTAGCACATAAGAGAGAAAGGGAATTTAAAAATAGTGCTATGATATTAAAATTTACATTATCTGGAATTAAAAGGACAAAAATAAAACCTGAAGCTATTCATAGTGTTGAAATTTCTATGAGCCACTTTTCTGATCCTACCTTGATATTTTTTACTAACAGTCTTGATAGTGGTGCATATTTGTTCCTGGCACAGCTAAATGGTTAGGCAGAGCTATACAAAATGAAAAGCAAAAGGCATTCCACTGTGGAGAGATGTTGAATCATTCTGTGGAATAACCAAGACTCAAGAAAAAGCCATATTTCAACACAGCAAAATGCTGAGTCCAGCCTCTAGCAAGAAATAATATAGACTCTAGCTAGAGGGTAGGAGATGAGGAATGAAGGCACTCAAAGAATGTTGAGATTGTTACAATAATTAGCATACTCTAGGCTCTCAGCTCAATGCTGAGGCCATAAAGACCTGTCCAGTACTTGGATGCCTGGGAAGAATAGATGAAGAGGTGATTTAATTTCTGTGTGCGACTTCAGAAAAACTACCATCTGCTTCTGTATTCAGCACTTCATGAATGATACACATACACTGCAGAGGGAACAAAAGAGCAGGGCACAAAAGTGATTGACGTGTGGGAGATGAAGTCCATGAGGTACGATGTAAGGAGCTTGATTTGTTCAATGAACCAAAGAAAAGAGATAAAAAGAAGTTAGATACTACAGGATGTCGTAACCTTTCCACCAACAGAATGCCTGATGAGGGTAAATGGCATTGGAAAATACATTCCTTCTAGTATTTATGACTGATTTTTTTAGGGAGGGGTGTGTTTCGACAAAAATTATTTTTCATTTTTAAGAAGTTCTTTATGACCCTGAAGCTTATTTTAGTATTAGACATTTTCTTCTTTCTCTGCATAATGAAGTTTGTCTGCTGAAGTATGGCAAACAGGTTAAGGAAGGTGATTCTACCCCTCTACTCTGCTCTCATGAGAATCCACCTGGAGTACTGTGTTCAGCTCTGGGCCTCCAACATGTGAAGGACATGGACCTTTGGAGAAAGTTCAGAGAAGGACCACAAAGATGATCAGGGTGACTGGAGCACTTCCCCTTTGAAAACAGGCTGAAAGAGTTAGGCTGTTCATCCTGAAAAGAAGACTCTGGGGAGACCTTATAGTGGCCTTCCAGTACCTTAAGGGGGCCTACAGGAAAGATGGGAAGGGACTCTTGGTAAGGGATTGTAGTGATAGGATGAGGGGTAGTTGTTTTAAACTGAAAGATGGTAGATTTAAACAAGATATTCTTCACTGTGAGTCTGGTGAGCCACTGGAACAGATAGCCCAGAGGAGTTGTGGATGCTCTGTCCCTGGAAATATTCGAGCAACCTGAGTTAGTGAAAGGCGTCCCTTCTCATGATAGGGTGGTTGGACTAGATATCCTTTAAGGGTCCCTTCCAAATTAAAACGTTCAGTGATTTTTTGATACACTTTAATGTGATTTCTTGAGGGAATGACACTTAAGTGTGACACTAGGTGTGGAGGATAAGCCTCTTACTCACTTGATGGCTTTTCATTGTGTTGGCCAGTTTCAGCTGGTTTAACATAGGACACTTAAAAGATGCTGGTTTTACACAATGAGTATATGTATCTGTTTAAAGAAGAATTACTCTGTGTCTTGCCTGATGCAGTAGTTACATGTGTCTCTCTTACTCCGCTTCAGTATTTGCTTTGCACTATCATTTGGGGTGTGCCACTATCATGCGGTGAATAAATAGAAAACTAAAAAGTAACTCAAAAAACCTCATCTAGTTTGTTTGCAGCTGTGTAATATACTGTGTTGGTACAACACTATGGATATTATAGGATAAGGAACAGGAAATTCATAAAGCAGGAAGAATGCTCGTGTTTCTGCAAACACTTCAGG
>NW_009724358.1:0-17075 GCF_000703405.1 Apaloderma vittatum
TACCCTCAAGTACTCCTGCCTCCCCCCGTGCTTGCATCCTCCCCCCCGTGCCAGATTGCATCCTTTCGCCCGTGCGTGGGCAGCTCTGGCTCCCTCAGCCCTGCCACACAGACGAGGGGACCGCTGGGCTCCCCTTGCACTCTCCCCTTGTCTGCTCAGGAGTAATCCCGCCGGGCGGGGCTGAGAGGGCCCCACGGGAAGCCGGTGCTTGTGGGGACAGCTGGCAAGGAGCTGCCCGCACAGAGGAGCCGGGCTCCCACGAGGAGCAAGAGGGCTGCGGACGCCTGGGCCCCTTCACCCTGCGCTGCTGGGCAGGAGCAGCGCCGCGGCCTTTCCTCACCCGTCCTCCGACTGCCTAATTTGGGACAGGTGGCCTCGGAACTGTCCCAGTTTCTGCATTTGCCACGGGGATATTCACACCGAAAATTGCTAGAAGGGCTCAGGAAACCAAGGGCCTTAAGGGACGCTTTTACACAGAAGTGACGGAGAACAGAAGGTAATTCCAAGGAGGCCCTGAACTGAGACAAAAAAAAAAAAAGAAGAAGAAAAAAAAGCAAAAATGTGCAGTCAGAAGAAAGAGGTGAGCAGAGAGGAGCCAGGGGGCCAGAGCTACGTGCACACCTGGGCCAGAGAGGGGAAAGCCATTTCCCGAAATGAGGAACCTCGCACTTCCCAGCAGCCCAGCACTGCCACTTCCACCGGGACCAGGAGAAAAGGTGCATTCGGGTATTAATACCTTCTTCTGGCTTTAGGAGAAAAGCAAATATGCATTCAGGCACACAACCCTTTTCAGGTCAGAAAGAAGAGCCATTCCTGTGCCTGGAGGTGAGAACAGCACAAAGCAATAAATTCAGATATAAAACAACAACATTAATGCAAGGTGCTAGCTCTTGTATAATGTAATAACACAAGTCCCATTTTTTGTGTGTGTTTAACTCTTTTCCACCACTGTCAGAAAGATTAAACTTGCAAAAAAATGACAGTTACCTAACAAATTACTAATAGATAAAGTGCACACCAACATTAGATCATTCCAACTCTTCTCTTTAAAAAACAGATAAGTGTAGGATATATTTAAGTAGAACTACCCAGTGAAATCCGTTATGATGAGTCTTTATTTTTTTATGTTGCATATTTTGCAGATGCACATTTCTGGATCTGAATTGCATAGTCACACATTATGAGTCTTTGTATGAATTATTTACAGAAAGTCTGTCAGTCTGATCATTACAGAATAAAGCGAAACACATTTCATTGTCAAAACCATCAGGATAAATAATTTTGCAGTTAATTTTCCAAAGCTACAAAATGACAAGGTCTCACAGAGTGGTCCCACATGATGGAAGCGACGCGGTTCACAGTGGGATTTTCCTCATCACATTATCAGGCGCAGCTTCTTGAGAAGAATTAGACTCTCTTCCCTTCGACCTTTTATTCTTTTATACAGTTGCATTTCTCAGTGGATGTCAGAAACTCCTAAATATTCATCAATTTAATAGAGTAGCTCTCAGGAGACAGGAGTAGTAAGTTTATACTGATTTAAAAGATTAGTTCAATTTTATGCCCTGTGGTGGTAGTCCTGTGTTCAGATTAGGCCAGTGCTTCACATTGCATTATAAAAACAACAGAACTGTGAATATTTCTGATTCTGATTACAAATTTCAGAAAATAAACCCCAACTTTAGATTTCTTTTTGGTCATATTTTGTTAGCATGCCAACATAAAAGTGCTAGACACAAGAAATCATCCTTGTAGATCTGACTATTCAGAAAATGCAGATGACATGTTTCTGTGCCCTGGTTTTGTCTAAACCAGCAGGATGAAACAGACAACCCTTTGTTCTCCAAATGAGGGAGCAAAGTATTAAAAATATTGAACATTTACCAGTTGCCTCCTTATAAGGATTTCCGCATGTCTTCATGCACAAAGGAAGATAACCTACAGTAGACAAATCCATTAATTCAGCTACAACCACTACCTACTACCCTGATATAGTCATCAAGCACAGTTGAAGATTTTTATTGTGTACGCAATGTAATTACTGTATTCTGAGTGAGATGTCAAAATGTGGAGATTCATATACGTGTAACTAGCGAATGCCTTCTTTGCAAAAACACACAACTACATGTTCTTAAGTGATTATTTGTGGTTAAAAACACTCATCAACACACCTATCACTTTTCCTTTCTCACAAAAAGTAAACAGAAGGCTCAGCAATTGTTACTTTGAAGTTTTTCAAGAGCACCTGACAGCATGCGGTTGGTTTCTTATTTCGCTGCATCCACAGATGATGTAGCTGGCAGAGGAAAGGTGAAATTTTGGCAAAGGTCACAGGGGAAAACCAGTGCCCTTACATAAAGTCCCATGGAGATTTTAAAGGGAGAGAGAAGCACAGGGTGGAACTGGAATATCGGTGTTAGGCAATGTCTGAAATTATGTTTGGGACATTTTTTCAGTCCTTTCAAAAAGATTGCTATTTAGAAAATGACAAAGAGCACTGTTTATGCAGAGGGACTTTCCGCATAAAGGCATGCATGAACAGAGAGGTTAGGGCCAGACAGGCAACAGGTATTTCCAAGTATTTCCAACCTGACTTACAACATGAGTAGTTGTATTTAATATGACTTTTAAATAAAGTTCTTATGAAATATTTTTGTAGACATAAGATGTTGATATCACAAATGACTAACATGCAGGAACTTAGGAGAAAGGAAATAGGCCATACTTTTTGAAGATGAGTTTAAGCAGTGCCTCATTAATTCTTCGTCAGAGTATGGTGAATTTAATCAGAAAATGCCCTGGCTATAAAGCAACAATGGAAGCACTGACTGCTGGAGTTTTGTGTTGAACATTATTAACTGTAAGGATATGCATTTCCTGCAGTTTACTGTAGTAATCATCACTAGACAGATGAAGGGCTGATCTTGCCTCCACTATGACTTTGCGAATGACTCCAGTGGAAGCTGGACCAGCTGCCAAATTAAAAAGTTGTATAAAAGTTACGTCTTTGATCTTGTCTCATTTATTGAACAATATGTGGTTTTAGCACATAATTGTGGTCAATTACCTGTGAGAGTGTCTTATTGAGGTAGTGCTGAGAGAAAATAACATTAGAGAGGGACTGTGAGGACAAATAATGCTTGTTTTCTCACTGGCAAGTCTAACTCATTTCTGATTGAGAGCTCCCGCCAGCATCGCTAACAAGAAAAATCCCATTGTCTGTTAAAGAGGAGGCGATGCCTTTTGGAAAGGGTACACTAGAAATAATATGGTCCTAAGACGTGCTGGGAAACACCGTATGGCACGAATCTTTGCAAGGCATGCCTGATATCCCCTGTATAAGCTAGTTGCTTTAACATCAAGACAATCACAGGCCATAAGTAAGCAGTGGTGACAATCAGGAAGAAGGGGAGGAAGCCTGGCCGGGTAATTAAAAACTCATGTCTCTGATGTGCGGTATGCCAAAGAGACAGAGAAACTGCAAAACGTACTGGGGGACTGGTAAGCATAAGGGCTCCGAAGTGGCCTTTAAAGAAATGGGCTTTAAAGGAGTTGAAGTTCTTCCATTAGAATTAGGACATCTGTTCTCAACTAGACTTTTGTTTTGTTTACTGCAAATACTTACCCACAACACTAGCAGAACCTAAGAACCAGGATATTAATGTCAAAAACACTTGTTGCTAATCAAGGAGAACAACTGAGTGGCACACTGAATAGATAAATAAGGTGGAATAATTTTTTTTTCCATGGCAAGACAGCAGATGGTAATCTGGGTAATATTTTGAACTGCAGTAAATTGAATTTACCTCCTGCTAAAAACATTTATCTAAATAATTCTGGGCGCTTCTTTACTTAAAAAGAAGTTTTGGGAAATAGATATCAGTAAACTTATCCAGCAAGCTTGACCCATGCAAGGAATGTGTATTCAAAGTCTGAAGAAGTCTCCTCATATGAATGTAGATTACCCACCAAAGTGATCAGCCTGCCAGGCTGTAGACAAGCTGCCTACCAGCTGCCTTCCCTTTCACTGTCCTGACTGCCAGATATCAGATCACCTGGTGGGACTCTGGACTGTGTTGTGGAACACCAGTGTCTCCTGTTTATTCTACCGCAAGGCAAGCTTGTGGTCTGATGGAGTTGCCCATTCTGAAGTATAGGACTTACTTGTTTTAAATTGTGCTTTTCCCTGCCAAGGAGAGTTTTCCAGTGATTGTCCATGCAGTATAGCGAGATCTCTGAACTTCCAACCCAGCAGTGGCAAGCTAGAGTTATTCACAATGTCTTTGCACAATCTTTGGTTATAGTTGGGTTTTTTTTTGTGCGTTGTGGCGAGCTATTCACAATGAGTCTTTGCACAATCATTGGTTATAGTTTGGGTTTTTTTTCATGGGTTGAGCTTCCAGAGGACTCATTGACCTTTGAAGCATGACTCGAGAGTTTATTTGCAGTTCATATCATTGTCGTGGGCCAAATAAAAAAAAAATTTAAAAAAGCAGCATGACAATGAGAATATGTTTTTTTATCTTTACTTATCAGCCTATCAAGACCAGACTCTAAAAAGCTACTGAATCCACACTGTCTTTCTCCTAGCTATGGTATAAAAAACTGTCTCCAAAGAAAATCATGTTTTTGGAAGGCACAAGATGCAGAAGATCAGACACAGGTAGCTTTGAGCAGAAGAACCAAGTAGAGTTAGCTGCAAACTGTGGAAAATACAGTCACTGCCCATGCATCTGACAGGAGGTCATTTTGGTCATATATCTGTGTTGACAATTTGGCATGCAGTAACCTGCTTATTACCATGGCTTGATGTTCTTTGTGCAGCTTCTTATTATTAAATCCTGGCAATGTACTCAGAGCTGGACAACATTACCCTGGAATGACTTTACAGGAAGGGTTTGAAGGGGGAAAAGCCTGATGGTTTGGCAAGCTAGGATTGAGTCAATATTTCGTGCAGTTGGTTCTGAGCTGGGTCAAGGCTGGAGGCAGAAAGCAAAAACGCTGCTGACTCAGGCAATTCTGCGTGTTATAAGAGAGCTTGAGATAGGATGAACTGGAAAGTGTGCAGGGCCTCCAAGGAGGACTCTTGTCTGCACAGGAACGGCTAGCAATGGCCTTGCCTTGCTTTCCTCTTTCTCTTCCTTTGATTCAGATCATCATGAAGTACACAGAGACCATACAGCAGCTAATGAATAATATTCATCTGCTACAGAATGAGAGCGGGAGTCTTCCTCAAGAACTGAGGAAGTGTTCTTGCTGCTCAAGGACATTGTTTCTAGTGTTCCTAATATTTCCCTATTTGTTAGTAACTAATTTGGACTTTTTTGTCTTTCTAGTCCATAACACATTTGTGAATATTTTGTTCTCATTTTCTCTGAACTTTCTTCTCACTTCTCTTATTTTTTTTGCCCCTGTACTTTTTGCCTGCCCCCCCATTTTACTGGCACAAATTTCCCTCAGCTGCTACAAAACTCCAGCATCCCACAACCTCGAAAATCCACAATGAGCAAAACCAGAGCAGAGCTGTCTACACTCCTGGGAGTCCAAGGCTTGGGAGACAGCATGGATATGTGCCAGTGCTAATAAATAGGGAACTATTAGTGACTGTGTAAAGTAGGAAAATTGCAGAGCAAGATAAGACTCACAGAATTCCCATAAACAGATTTTGGATAAGGACATTTACCAAGGGGAAAAGGTAGGTTATCCTTAAACATATGTCTCTATCCAGCCATATGCATGTTTGTGCAGGCACTGTGCTGCATATAAAAGTCAGCAGGATCATGTGTTCAAGTCTATCAGTGACACACGCTCAGCTCCTTTGCACCCTGTCCAGTAGAGACGTTGCTTTGCAGTTTTGCAGTCAGGCTGTGGTTGGGGGTGCCTATTCTCAGCTCTGAGGCCAGGCTGCACTGTGTCTGCCAAACTAAACAACCAGTGTAGCTCCAGTTGGGCCCAGCATGCACAAAATTCAGTGCAGTGGCTGGGGCAAACTGAGCAGAGAAGTCTAGTAACTACAAGGCTCTAATGCCTCCTCCTGTGCCCTGCAGAGCAGACATCAGGCCAGGAGAATCAAAAACACGGGCTCACAGCCCAGGAGATCAGTCACATCCTGGGCTGCACCAAAAGCAGTGTGGCCAGCGGGTGGAGAGAGGTGATTCTGCCCCTCTGCTCTGCCCTGGTGAGACATTATCTGGAGTCCTGTGTCCAGCTGTGGAGCCCTCCACAGAAGAAGGACACGGGCCTGTTGAACCAGGTCCAGAGGAGGGCCACAAAAGTGATCAAAGGGCTGGGGCACCTCTCCTTCAAAAACAGGCTGAGAGAGCTGAGTTTGTTCAGCCTGGACAAGAGAAGGCTCCAGGGAGACCTTATAGCAGCCTTCCAGTTCCTGAAGGGGACCTAAAAGAAAGCTGAGGGATGACTGTTTACAGGGATGTGTAGTGATAGGATGAGGGGCAATGGTTTTAAACTAGAGCAGGGTAGATTTAGAATAGAGAATTAGAAAAAGTTATTTACTATGATGGTAGTGAAACACTGGAACAGGTTGTCCAGAGATATGGTGGAGGCCCCATCCCTGGAAACGTTCAAGACCATGCTTGATGGAGCTCTGACCAACCTGATCTAGTTAAAGATGTGCCTGCTCACATCTGCCTTCCAGCCTAACACATTCTATGACTCTATCTTTCTATGACTCTATGATTCTATGGTTCCATGATTCTATGGTTCTGTGATTCTATGATCTTACAGGCTTACACTGCAGCAAGGCAAATCTGCAGAACTGAGGAAGTTGCTTTGCCCTCCCAAGCTGAGTTGCATCACCAGGCAGCTGAGTGCTACTGGGGCAGGGTCATCCTGTCTCATCAAAGCCAGGAGGCTCTGGTAGTGCCAGCCTACCCAACATAGGTGGGATGCACTCACTAGTGCTGGCATATCAGCCAGTTTTAACATATTAGTGCTTTGCATTCCCGAAGCTTTATTGCTATGGTCACAGAAGAAAAGAGAGAACTGGCAGAAAATCACGGGTTTTTGTGGAAATTGATGTGCAGTACAGGGCATGGAGCCGAAGAGCTGCTTGTGATGGACAAGAACTTGAGGAACTGCAGAGACAAGACAAACAAAAATCGATCTAGGGTGGATCAGGTTCAGGTCACCGTGCTGGGGGGCATGGAACAGAGTAGCTACGCTCTCCAAGGCCCTTCCAGCCTTATGTCACATCTATATGTCACACAGGCCATTCATAATCATAGAATCATAGAATGGCCTAGGCTGGAAGGGACCTTAGAGATCATCTAACCCAACCTCCCTGTCATGGGCAGTGACACCACTTCTCAACTAGATCAGGCAACACATTGGGACTGAACAGGAACCGAACCCGCAACCTTGGTGTTATCAGCACCATGCTCAACCAACTCAGCGAACTGGCCCCCTATATTATGATCTGCTATGGCAGATCCTGTGTGTTTCAGGAAAGCACCTCTTAGCAGCAGTCACACTGGGATTCTTTCCTTTCCCATCTGTGCAGGACCCCAAGCTGCACACAGGGCGCAGCCACCATGCATGGAGCAGCTGCAGGAGGCAGGTGCAATGGGATTAGCCTCATCCCCAGCCCCATAAGTTGCACTCGGCTCAAGAGCATGAATCAGTCTTCAGGGCAGCAATGTGCGGAGTGCTGAATCCAGCTGGCAGCAATGTTTTCTCCTTCCTGACCCCACCACTGTACTCCTAGCTCTTGCTGTTCTAGTTTTTGCTGATCTAGACATGTTAAAATTATTTTTTCTCTTGGAGCCTGACTCTAGGCGAGGTTATTAGGTAGATGGGTCATTGCAGTATGTGACTGTCAGCTGCTGAAATCATTTGCATTGGGCTGTGGCTTGGTAATCCACTAAAGACCTTGTTTAGAACAGTGACTAATCAACAACAAAACTCCTGCAAGTTTCGTTTTAAAAACAAGAAATATTTTCCTCAAAAAGAACAAGAAAATTGCATTTCCATGTTGTAAAATGACTGGCTTTTACATGGCAAGAGCCCAACTAATTTCCCCTCTGGTCTGCATTCTGAAATCATTACCACACTTATTTCCAGTAGTGCAGGAAGTCTTTTCCATATGCCTCCTCTTCAGGCAGTAGTCTGCAGCTAATATTTAACATTTCCTAGGCAGGAGGAGATGAGGACAAATGAACAGCTGTACTGTGATGATAACCACCTTAGAAAACATAAAACCTTTCTCTAAAAGCAGTAGCCTGCTCTAAGAGAAAGTCTAGCCCTGCAGACAGCACTTCAGCAACACCTCTGAGGAGTGTACAGCCTCGGAACAGTCTGTGTGAGTTCACAGACAGCCCCTGTATTCCCCAACAAACTCTTTGTCCAGAGCAGGCTTGTACCTTGTCCTGGCTGAAGAGAGAGTGCTCAGCAATGAAGAAGATGCAAAAACTGAAAAATTCATTTGGACAAGCAATTCTTTATGAATTCATAACAAAATGTGTTTTGCATGGATATTCACTTTCACTGACATTGAAGACCATTTGTGCCAGTTAAGATTGGTGAGCAGAAACTTCATCTTCTGCACTCACAGGACTTCCATCCCAGCAACATTTAACTGGATGCTGCCCTGGCATTTCGTTTTCCAGCACGACAGCAGTCCACAGGTTTTGACCAACATGCTCTATAAAAAAAAAGTCATTTACTGGAAACAGACAGTAAACAGATCATAAAAAGTGTTTCTCAGCAGCTGCTCCAGAGAGGAATTCCTCCCAGAAGCCAATCTTGCTCTCTTTGTTAGAGCTGATAGTGACGTGCAAGATGGAAGGGTATTCATAGTGCAGCGTGGCTTAAAAACAGAAGAAAATAATACTCTTGTGGAAAAAGAAAACGGTTCTCTAGTGGGCTGGGCACAGGCAGAATTAGAAAACAGGCTGTGTTGTCCTCAATCAAGGGCATTCCATGTCCTCCTGCTTCTGCAGCAGGCAGTGAAGGTCTTTTAAAGATGGCACATCACACATCATGCCAGTGAGAGGTCCTCAGCCCCTGCATGTGGAAGATACCCGAGACAACCAGGCCCTGGCCGTACTGATCTATACAGAAAGGGCAAACTGGTTCTCAGAAGGGCACTGTGGGCCCCTGCTCCCAACCTCACCAAGCCAAGGATATTCCCCCAAGCATCTGCCCCAGACGACATCACTTTTACTTTTGAGGGCGGGGTCTCTGCACCTCTTTTGTGTCCTTGCCTCAGCAGCCACTCCAATGGAAGAGCCCAAAGCTGCGTTTCTTTAGACATTCAGATTTTTTGACAAGGAGTGGGTCGTCAAAGACACTTCCAAGGGCCACACTTGCAGGAGAGGTGGCCATGTGCTCACAGGCATGTAGTCCAGCTGCCTGCTTCCAGGCACCGGGGCTGGCTTTGGCCAGTGGTTGTTGTGGTTACAGCTGTAAGGATTTGATCACCTCCTGCGCTCCAGATGGAGACAAAACACAATGTTAAGAGCTACCAACACCAAGTGCCCCAGATGGAGTTAGAAGCTCATCTGAAGGACAGAGATCTTAACTAGTGTTTAAACTCAACAGTTTGAAATGTTTTGATCTCTTCCTACACTTTTTGTTGCTGTTTTAGCATTATCTGTCCTCACTTTTCATATTTTTGGTGTTCCTATCCTGACCAACTTCAACTGGTGTGAAAGCCGTGAACAAAACACACTTCTAGAAGTAGGGCATGCAACATTTGGCCTCAGTTTTATTTTGCCCTAAATATACTTAGAGTTGACTTAGTTTTGCATTCACACATGTATCTCATAAGAAATTTGAGAATAAAGTACTGCCAAAGGTATTAACACATAAAACCATTATTCAGCTGCTAAATATTCCCTCCTAATCTGTGGAAAGAGGTTTTTCCAATAATTGTATATTTATGGTCCATCAGATTGGTGCTTGAAGAAACTCTGAGGTAGCTCTGTCAAATAGCTGCTAAGTAGCTAATACTTGCTTTACCTTTTGAAACACACTTGCTGCAGTGATGGTGACTACAATATTGTCTGAAGCATTTGTTTGGCCAGCTAGCCATGAAGGCAGCTTGGAAAATCTGGCTTTCTTTACAAATCATTTTAAAGGCCTGTATTCACTGTAGGTTTTGTTTCTTTATTAATGAAATTGTTTAAAGGTCTGTTTTAAAAAAAGTTGGAAATCATACAGTGTGAAAGCTCACTGGCAAGGTTGGTTCCCCACTGTCCTACTGAACCCAATGTGCTCTACCAACAGGGACATGATACCCAACACTGGCAGATGTGTCCCCGCTTTCCTTCTCCAGGCTCACAGCTCTACCTTCCTGATTTCTTTTTTCCCCACTGAGCCCCGACACTGAGGGTGGCTTCTGTGAGCCCAAAGTTCCTGCTCATACTTACCGACTTGCTGCAAAAGGGATGCTGACTCTTCTGAGCTGAGGTGTTGTAATGGGCTCGCCCTGGCTTGCTGGCAGGTGCCCACCACAGCCCCTGTATCACTCCTCTCTTCAGCTGGACAGGGGAGACAAAATATAGTGAAAGCTCATGGATTGAGATAAAGACAGGGAGATCACTTACCAGTTACCATCACAGGTAAAACAGACATGACTTGGGGAAGTTAGTTTAATTTATTAAAATCAAATCAGAGTAGTAATGAGAAATAAAAACTAAATTCTAAAACATCTTTCTCCCACCCATCCCTTCTTCCGGGGCTCAACTTCACTCTCAGTTTCTCCGCCAGCAGCACAGGGGGATGGGGAATGGGGATTGTGGTCAGTTCATCACGTGTTGTATCTGCTGCTCTTCCTCCTCAGGTGGACATCTTCTCACAAGCTTCATCTGCTCAGTCGTGGGGTGTCTCCCACGGGAGACAGTCCTCTCTTAATTTCTCTAACATGAGTCCTTCCCGTGAGCTGCAGTCCTTCGTGAACTGCTCCATTGTGGTTCCCTTTCATGGGGTGCAGTCCTTCAGGAACTGACTGCTCCAGTGTGAGTCTCCTGTGGGGTCACAAGTGCTGCCAGCAAATCTGCTTTAGTGTGGGCTCCTCTCTCCACAGGCTACAGGTCCTGCCAGGAGCCTGCTCCAGTGCAGGCTCTCCAAGGGGTCACATCCTCCTTCAGATGTATCCACCTGCTCCAGCATGGGGTCCTCCATGAAGTGCAGGTGGACATCTGCTTTGGTGCCTGGAGCACCTTCTCCCCTCTCCTTCTTCACTGACCTTGGTGTCCACAGAGTTGTTTCTCTTATATATTCTTAGTTGTTTCTCTCCGCTGTTGTTGTTCTGCAGCTGGTTTTTTCCCCTTCCCTAAATACCTTAGCTTTACCACTGTTGCTGATGGGCTCAGCCTTGGCCAGCGGTGGGTCCATCCTGGAGGCAGCTGGCATTGGCTCTGAGACAGGGCAGGCTTCTCACAGAAGCTATCCCTGCAGGTGCGCCCCTACCAAAACCTTGCCCCTCAAACTCAGTACAGGTGTAGAGTTGTGATTCTGTTTCATAGCCCCATGGGTACTGGTTCACTCTTCTGTGCTGCCCTGATATTGCCTCTGGGCTCCTACTCAACCACAAACAGCATCAGACCAGCCCTTTTCATAAAAGCTAGGTGTAAGCTCTATAGTGGATAGTAAACTTCCGGCAAAAAGTCAGCTCTGGTGAATGACAGAAAGCGTGTGGAGTGAGGTCAGACTCAGCAAATCACCCCCACATCCTAGGGAAAACAAATTCTAACAACAGATTCAAGTGCAACATTATAAAGCAGTGTCACTTTATAGTTCAATCTGAATGTGAGGTAAAAGTCTAAAGGAGGCTGCAAGTGCTGAAAGCCTTCACGTTAACGCAAAACGAAACATTTATTTTCATTCTGGCATTAACTAATCTTTTTCCTGTTCTTTTTCACCAGCCAAATCCTTATTTTCTGTCCTGTAACCAGAAAAAAAAGAATTCAACTTCCTGAATGGAGATCGGCCTCACAGACCTGGGAGCTGCAAGATGCACTTTGTGTAACACATACCAAATAAACCCTTGGCCCTGCAATGCAAATAAGCCTGTAATGGTTTTACATTCCCAGCTGCGAGTACGATTTTTCCGCATACATCCATCTTCCTGGAGTATAGACAGCTCCTTCTTCTCATCATGATGATAATCTCCAAGTGCACAAAACAGAATTCTTAAAGGGTCCCCTATCAAGTCTCATCCTAGCTAAGGCCACTGAGCTGCTGAATCCTTCAGGCATGTGAGTTGGATATTCCCCTTGCACAACCTAACTTTATTTTTTAAGGCTTGCAATATTTTGCATGATTTTTAAAATTTTCAACCCTCCTGCACAGTGCCACCTCCATGAAGGCAGTGCTCTGTGTGTCTATCAGCCACCTTTCATTATTTGTTCAGAATATTTAAGACTCTTTGGTGATCACGTCCACTGCCCATGTGCTACCTAGCACAGTGATACAGTGATCCATACATGGAATTTTTCAAGAGTCATGGTTATGGAGGCAGTACTGATACACCAAGGAATACAGGAGGGTAACAGTCTGGGAAAGGCCATGGCAATGCAAATCCATGTTTTCTACAGACAAACCTTTGGGTGACACGTATGCTGTGATCTGAATGACCTTTCATGACAGCTTTACCTTTTGAACACAGACTTCCTGGGGGCTAATAGTACCTCTGTCCCAAACTACCCTTTGCCATTTGCTCTCAGTGCCATATGCAGCCCTGCCTTATCGGTGTGGCAGCTGCCCTCACCCTGGGACAGATCACTCAGCTCCCCAGTGAGCCCTCCTTCCCAGCCAGGAACTGCCCTGAAACTGGAGAGAAAAACTTTGATCTTTATCAGAACGAAAATAAAGATATCTTGGAAGCCACCCTTCCCTACCCTCCCAGCTGCTCCAGCTGAGCAGAGCTGCAGCCATTGCTGGTAGCGCCAAGCATGCCAAGGGAGCACTAACACGTGGCGGGGGGGATTAGGAAGACACAACTGCTGTAACAACGGCCTGAGCAGGTCAAGTCCTGGGTGCAGGCAGCTGCCTGTGGGGCAGGCAGCCGCTTATGAAATTACCTGTTGCATGGGGGGCAGCTGCTGTCGGTGCTCTTGCTTGTCCATGAGTGTGCAAAACTGATTTTCAGCATCATTAGTATTATTAAAGGCATAAATTATTCAGTGGTTCACATGCAAGAGCATAATATTTTCTCACTTGCTGAATGAACAGCATGATTCAGCTGGGGACACTCTTGCTTACACCTACATCTGTCTTCTCTTCCTTTTTCCTTTTAAAATGCTCAGTGTGGACAAAACCAGGCAAGAGGAGAAATCACACATGGTTCATCCATGGTCTACTTTAGCAGGATGGTTAGGACCAGAGGGCTGCAATTGTCTGTAAGGGACCACAAATGCAGATCTACCCACCAGTTCCCGGCTGACAGCAGATCACTCCCTAGTTTTCCTTTACTGCTTCTCTGGCCTTGACCATGATGTAGCTGATACACCACTCCCTGCTTCCCCCAGCAGCCTGCTGCGAGTCCACAAGCTGCTGGGCAAACACTTATTGTTTGCATTTTACTGTCTGTGCTCTCTCTCTCCTAGTAGCACAGTTATCTGCAGCACACATAATATGCCAGCTTTCCCATAAAGCTGCCCATGTTTATGGTTTTGTCAATGAGGGTATTTCTGTACCCTAAGCAGGTGTTGGCAGGAGGATCAGGGGTGGCAATATCCCATGCTAGGGGATTGGGAAGGAGATTTAGACTAGCTACCGATGCAGACGTTGAAACTTCCACATATCTGGATAAAGTGGCTATTCCTGATGAGCTGGAGACAGGCTTTAAGTGTGTGATACATACCCATCCTAAAGTGAACAGTGTTGGGAATCTGAAATGAAGTCCAGAAAGCAAAGGAACCACAAACCAAGGAATCTTACCATGCCATGATGCATCTCCAGAATGTTTTGCCAAACTCAAAATCCTCTGAATCTTCATGTCTTGCAAAGTAAGGATGTTTTCAACAGTGACAGCTGACCTGCAACGTGGCAAGGAACATCCACCCATGCAGCCAAGCACTGTTGAGGCAAGGCAGCCACTCACCGGGCTGGGGGTGAGAGCTGGAGCCGCTCCCTTGCTGCATCCTCCATGTGGGAGGATGAGGCTGGGGCTGCTCTGGCAGAGCAGATGAATAGGCATGTAAAACTCACAATGAAAGAGGACTGTGCCCCTGTCTTCTGCTGCAGTACTCCCAAGAAAGGTGTGAAGGGTAGTGCAGGTCCCTGGCCTTGGCTCTGCCAAAGCAACGTGTGCAAGGGGACCTGTTGAGGTCAAATTGGTTCTTTCACAAATAAAAGAAGGCCACAGCAGGTTTCTGTGGCTCTGTGAGCCTGCTTTGCCACATCCCTTGCCTGCAGGGCTCAGCATGGCTGCCTCTGCCTTTGCAATGATGAACATGCCTTTTCTCAGATGGCAAATGAGAAAATGTCCTGGAAAGCAAAGATGAGGGTTTCAAATTCAAAGAGCTCAAGCAAAATGAGAATTCTAGAGGAAAAAGCATGAAACATACTACAAGGTGCACTTACTGCACTGGTACTACAGCTACCCTTGAGCAGGCAAAACAGCAGGAACATTAGTCAAGACGGGGAGGAGAAAAATATTTAATCTTGAGCAATCAAAGGAACCTAGTTCAGCCCGAACATTGCTGTGTTTCTTAATCCTATATTTAACTCCCTTATACTTCAGGTCACTTGTAATGGAAAAAATGCATGCAAAAAATTTCCATTGGAAATTCAAACAGTTAAGTAGGTCCTAAGTTGAAACAAAGGGGAAAATAGAAGATGTTGAAACAAGCATGTTTTTCAGCTCTATCTGTTGTTGAAATCGTGTCTAATTTTGGTTCTCCCCAAATGCCTTTGTGCACTCATTTCATGAAGGGGAGTTGTACGAACTACTCATGGGCAGCAGCTCAGGGGCTATCCAGCAGAAGAGGAAATCATTCAAGAAGAAGAAGGCAGCTTAAGCCTCTACCTGTGCCCTGGTGTGCTCGTGATGAAACAGGTTCCTCACTGTACTGAACTGATTCTATATTTGTTATGAACATATCATCACACAACTGCAGCTAGCAGTGGGGGCCATAGTCCATCAGTCCTTAAGCCTGGCATCTCGCTCATACCCGATAAGCTCCCTCTGCCTTAGTTTTTGAAGTACCCAGTGCTGGAGGCAGTGATGAGAAAACGGAGTCTCCTTGCCACAGAGCAAGACAGGCTTAACAGCTCCGAGCCTGTTGGTACCACAGGGAGCCTCGGGGTTTGGGCTTCTGTATTTTTAGGGAAGGATGGTGCCAGACACATCTTTTGGGGCTGTATCTCATTCTGAGTCTTTATGTGGGACTTGTCCCTTAGCAGTGGCATAGGCAGAGGAGGCTCAGATGGAGGGCGGCAGCGCAACAAAGGGGTGAAGGGTGTAATGTACGCACCTTTCCTTCCCACTTCCCTGCTGGGACAGCTCCCAGCCCGTGTGGACTTTGTAATGGGTGTTTTGCAGGTTCCCTGCACAGGAGCATTTGGGCCTCAGCGTATGGTACTTTGCCCCCCTATTCTGAAATGGGATATAATTTTTCCAACAGCTAAAGCATGAAGCGAACAACTGATTTAAGGAGGATCTTTGGTTATGAAGATTTTGGAGGGCAACTTTTTGTTTCATTGGTTGATTTACCCGGAGTATGGATAAGAAGCATGACTGTGCAGAGGGGCTCCTCTGCCGGGATCTGGAACAGCAGATCCTGGCACAATACTCTTTTTCTGTTTCCCTTCCCAGAGGTGTTGGTCCCTGCCAGCTGTGCCTTCCGGTTCCCAGCGGAGAGCACTCAGGAAAGTTCCCATCTCACTCTCCAATGGCAGCAGTGAAGGTGGCTCATTTTTCACAGTTAGAATCTACCCTCACAGAAAAGTTTCAGGTGCATTAGAAAAGTGGTATCAGCATTAGCAAAAAGAGTGTCCCTCAGCTAGTGTGACAGTCTTAAGTTTGGACTTTACCTTAGATTGTATCCACTGCAGGGCAAAGGAAGTCAATCCCTTAAAAAAAATTAATGGCTTTTTATATCATAGACATTTTGATCCTGATAAGATTTTAAGTTATTATAAGTTATTATATACTTGATGTCAGAAGTTCTTTGGAACATTATCTTTCAGCTTCAGCAACACCATTCAGTCTGAGGACAACCTCCTGCCTGTGGTACTGAAGTGGCTGAGGAGAAATCACAAGCAGCGGTGCCTGTCTCTTCCCCCTGCCTGACACAGCGATCCAGGGAGCACAGCCCGTGGACTGGCTCCCACCTGGTGGGGAGCTCCTGAACTCCTGTACTGCTACTGGAGAACCAGCCCCAAAAATCCATTACATGCACAAACCTGGGACACAACCCAAGAGCTGCCGCCCAGTTTCCCCTTGTGCAGTCTGAGAAGATTTTCTTGGCATTTTCTCTCCCTAGCCCTACAGAAGACACTATGTGGCGAGTAGGGCTTCTATCATAAATAAGTTGTCTGATCCCCAAAATAACACACATATATCAGTTAAATAAGGATGCGCTCTGTGCTGTTTAAGATGGACCTTCCTGATACTGTAGGTTGGCTTTGGGGTCAGAAACACGATGCCCTGACTAGCACCTAGAACCAAAGCAGATGAGTTCCTTGCAATCTTTACCATGTAACACTCCTGATGCTGCCAGATGAAGACAACATGTTCAAGGTGTTTGAAGGCTGATGCTGTGATGTTGTTTGGACAGGGGCCACAGCACTAAGAACCTGCACAGTCCCTACTCAGAATATCACCAGCAGCCAGCATCATCCCTGCAGCACAAGCAGGGGCCAACCTGGGCTGGGGGATGAGAGCTGCTGAGCATTGCCTTCTCCTCTTCAATCCTGCAAAGGTCTCCCATAGCACTGCAGAGAAAGCTGGTGGTCAAGCAGCACTGCTTGGCCTGATGTTCTGCAGAAATACCTCACAACTTTCAGGCTGCTGAGGCTGAAGGTTTAACAGCAGTCATCATGCTTTTTCTCTTTTTCAGTCTTTTGTTTACACTGTACATAACCCCCATCTTTAAAAAAGGGACCAA
>NW_009724359.1:0-3635 GCF_000703405.1 Apaloderma vittatum
CATTCTGTGAATCTGTGATTCTGTGATTTTGTAATAATGATTCTAATAGATTTTGGATAAAGATGATTATAATGGAAAAGTATTTGTCTTTTATTTAGACTGGTATATAGCCTAATTTTAGAATAATACTGGACTAGTATATAAATTTGAATAGCATCATTTAAAAAGTTCTGTCATTAATCATAACAAATCCAACTGGAGAAGAAAATTTTACTTCTTAAGTTAATAATTTTGGCTTGCTTAGTGTTCTTAAAACACATAGGAATTTTCTGTTGCTTTATGTTATATCATATATTCTAATTACTATATTCTAATTTATGCACTTATTAAAATAACATTAGCTTGAAGATTTCTTAGATATTGATTTGATACAATTTATATCTTATACTAATTTAAAGAATTACTTGATTCAGAGTTGTTTTTCCTTAATTATATGTTCTTACCTGAAAAATATGTGTTGAGTAGATGCAAATTTTTCAGGCAACAATTCAGGATATTTTAAGAAATGTTTGCGAAATTTACATAAAAGATGACAATATTTTATGTCAAGAGTTCTCAGTAAAACTTTAGTTTTAATAACATGAAGACATAAAAGTCTCCATGTCACAGGTTGTAGACAAGAAATGCCTACCCTCTTTTCACAGGAAATTAAACATGTAGAATAAGGGATTGAGTACTGCTTTTACAAAGGGAAAAATCTCAACTTTCAGGATATTTTTACTTCTATTAATCTAATAAACAGTTTATTAGTTATAAATGTCTAATTGATCGTCCCATTCATAAAGTGGTCAAATCTGCTGAATGTCAGCAAATATTTATGTTGCAAAACACTGTTACAGGATGACTGAATTGGTATTCAAGCAACTAATACTTAGATGACATACACAAGATATGGCCAGTTTACATACCCTCCCTACTTGCTATTATGTTTTGGTAGCATCTGTAACAGTGTTGAGTGTTACACAAAATAGAACATAGAATCACAAAAACATAGAATCACAAAAACATAGAATGGCCTAAGTTGGAAGGGACCTTAGAGATCGTCTAATCCAATCTCCCTGTCATGGGCAGGGACGCCTCTCAACTAGATCAGGCTACTCAAGGCTCTGTCCAACCTGGCCTTGAACACCTCCAGGGAGTGGGCAGCCACAACATCTCTGGGCAATTTATTCCAAAGTCTTGCTGCCCTCGTACTGAAGAATTTCTTTCTGAAATCTAATCTAAATCTATCCTCCTTCAACTTAAACCTATTTCCTCTTGTCCTATCGGTGAATACTCTTGTAAAAAAATCCCTCTCCAGCCTTCCTGTAGGTTCCCTTCAGGTATTGGAAGGCAGCTATTAGGTCCCCCCAAAGTCTTCTCTTTTCCAGACTGAACAATCCCAGCTCCCGCAGCCTGTCCTCGTAGCAGAGGTGCTCCAGCCCCTGGATCATCCTTGCGGCCTCCTCTGAACACACTCCAACAGATCCACATCTCTCTTATGGTGGGGACACCAGAACTGGATGCAGTATTCAAGGTGGAGTCTCACAAGAGCAGAGTAAAGGGGGAGAGTCACCTCTCTTGATCCGCTGGCCACGCTCCTCTTAATGCATTTCAGGACAGGGTCAGCCTTCTGAGCTGCATGAGCGCACTGCTGGCTCATGTTGAGCTTCTCGTCTATCAACACCCCCAAATCCTTCTCTTCAGGGCTACTCTCTGTGCCCAGTTTGTACTTGTGCCTAGGATTGGCCCGACCCAGGTGACAAACCTTGCACCTCATGCAGTTTGCATTGGCCCATTTCTCAAGCCTATCAAGGTACATCTTTTAAAGGACATAATGCCCCAGTGTTTATAGACGACTGGAAAAAAAGCTATCTCCGTAAGCAAGTTATGGCTGAAGCAGATCAAACGGAAAGATGCCATGAGAAGTAGATGTCATAATTCTTATTTTCTTGATTCTATCTTTTCAATTTTTATCCCTGAAGGTAGAAAAATTCTACCTTTCTTGTTTTTCTTTGGAGTCTTATATTTATGAAAAAATTTTGTCTTGTGCTTTCACCTGTCATTCCTCAGGGAGCACTCTTATTACTTAACTGCTTCTTACTTTACTGACCTAAAGTATCTTGGTCACCTCCTTGCCATCTGAAGCTGGAGGATTCTCTAGTAATATTCAGTAGCTCCAAGAAGTCTATAACTGTGGATGAGTCTTCTGCCTTCTCAGGGAATAATCAGACACCCTTGTACTGGGCTAACTGGAGACCCTCCTTACAGGCTCACAACTTGCAGTCCCACTTGCCCCAAAGGAAAGGTCAAAAAGATATTTGTGCCTGCTGGCTATTGCTGCCCAAAATTCTAGTTTGGGGAGTTCGGTAGTGGAGAGATTGTGGATGTTCCCACTAGCCTTGGCAGGAAGATTTTAACTTCCATTTGAAGGATGCTGGTGAATAGTTGCTGATGGTGATCTTCTGCTGTGGGTCTGAATGATCTGCAAGAATTCATCTGGTCATATCCCAAGGAAGAATGGAGGATTTTCCTCCTGGAAATGTAGAAAGAAATATTTTTTCACATTTTTTTCATATTTTAATGTCACATTTTATCCTTGGTCTAGTTAGTTTCTTGTATTAAGTGGAAATTAGTACCTTATGTAGCTTAACTTGAATAATAACAATACATAGATACTCAAAAGAGAAGCAGGCTGAGAGACTGAGAGGCTTGTGACAGGAAGTTACCGTACCCAGCTTTCTGCTCAGTTACAAAAGTTACTCAGGTTTTAGTGCTTTCATGCCAAGAAGTTTATAACAGTCCTATAGCTGCTGTAATACAGCTAAGAAGACAACTCCATAACAACAAATGCATGAATTGAAAAAATTCTCTTAAAAGTCTGCTGTCTGTTGTGGAGAAAACTGCAGTCTTCCTTAGGAGGTCTTGAGAAAAGTTTAGCAGATGACAAGTGCCCTTTTTATCATGTTTCTCCATCCACGCTTTTTTTTGAAGGCATCGAAGAAATATAACATCAGAATTCTATCAGTTTTCAGTAGGAAATAGGTATCCAGCTGCTATTTGTGCTCCTAAAACCACTCCAAATCCAGCTGTGGTATCCTTCAGGAACTTCTGATTCTCCTATGTTCTCATATCAAAAGAAGTTTAATTTACAGACCATTCAGAAAAATCAGGGATTTTAAACATGTTCTCAATGAACAAAAGAAGAAGTGTGTTTATTTACAAAAACATTTCATGATCCATATCTTTTTCTTATTTTTGTTTACATTCTGTATCACAGTTGCCCACCATTGCACTTTTTAGGAGTACAGCTGTATTCCAGCATCCATTATCTTATTTGATGTGAGTATTCCTTTTCACTTACAGCATTCAGCAAAGAGCCTGATGTAAACGACCTCGGAAGTCCAACTCTCCTTCACCTGTTCTCTCATATTGAATTTATTAAGCAGCAGATGGCCAGGGACAGCGTGCAGTTTGTCAGATTTGAATCAATAGACCTCCATGGTGTGTCAAGATCAAAGAACGTTCCTTCTCGCTTTTTTCATGTAAGTTTTTTCGTTTCTGGCTGTATCTTTATGTGTTTTCGTGGCCCCGTCCTTAATTTATGTATATATTTTTTTCTCATTGTGCAGACAGAAACTCAAATTTAGAAAAAA
>NW_009724360.1:0-33836 GCF_000703405.1 Apaloderma vittatum
CAACGGCAGGCTTGCGGGTTTTGACAGATGCTTAAATGAAAATGAAAGTCTAATTGCATAAATATTTAATGTCATACAGTACACTTTGTCTAAAGGCCCGAGTCAGTGACAAGACACGAAAATCCTTCTCCTAGTACCTCTGAATTCAGTTCAAGGTACCAACACTTTCAGGAATAATCTAGTGGCCTTTTTCTTTGAACCCTCCTCTTTCCCTCCACAGCCTTTGCACTGATGTATTTCCTATTTCTCAGCACCGAACAACAACCTGGTGACCTGGATGCATCTGCATGCTTGTGTGCTGGGAGGGCTTTCTGGGCTGGAGCAGTCACCTCTTACTCCCTGCTTTTCTATCCACCCTTCCAGCTTCTTCTCACCTTTCCCTTCATGCAGAAAACAGTTTTCCTCTTATAAGAGGCAATAATCTTGCTGCCTTTGGCAGCTTGGAAATTGTCCTCTCTGGCCTAGCCTAATGGACAACAGGAGCGATTTTGAAAGCAGCCACATTGCATGATTCCTTGTGAAATCAGCTGAAAGCTGGAGTTAAAGAAAGAAGAAAAAAAAAGAATCCCAAAAGATCAGAAGTTTAGGCTTAAAATTAAGCTCTTAAAAATGAGCAGAGTTTTTGACGGATAAGCAAGAGTCACTTATTTTAGCTAACGGACTTGCTATGCTACTGATACCAAAAGAAATGTGTGAGTTTAAAGAGTATCAAGCAACTAGGATTATCTCTGTAGTGGACAGTACCTGCAGTATAGGAAGAGCTTTCAGAAGCACTGACTGATGACTTCTGAAAGTTTGCAGATGTACACGAAAAACTGCTGTTTTCTGCTCCCTACAGAGAAACTCCACCTCATGCTCCCCATCCCCAAGACTGACAGCAACGTCATAAAATGTCTGGCCAACAAAAGGTTTAAGTGTGGGCCCAAAACTGAGATGTTGTTTCTCTGTTTGATACAAGGGTTCTATTAGGTAAGTGAATGTAATTCGCAACATATGAATTTGCAACAGAAAAGATGATTTTGTGCTTGGAAAAATAATTTGCTACTGTCACAGGACTGCCATGACTAACTCACGTTTTTCAGTTGCAGTGAGAACTGTTCAGAATGGACCCAGTTGTTCTACACACAAGACCTTTTAGTCAATGCTGTACATAGGGTGACTACACCGCTGCCAGGGGACAGCTAGTCTGGCATAGAAAAAGGCTGGAAGTTAATTTCCCAAAACAAACCACTGTATTGGGTTTGCCTGGCCAGATTTTGGTAGCGCATGGGGGAGGGTTGTTGTAGGGGTGACTTCTGCAAGAAGCTACTAGAAGCTTCCCCTAGGTCTGACAGAGCCAATGCTAGCCAGCTCCAAAGATGGAACTGCCACTGGCCGAGGCTGAACCCATCAGTAATGATAGAAATTCCTCTATGAAAATATATTTAAGAAGCGGAGAAGAAAGCACTGTGCCACAACAACTGGCGCAGAGAGAGAGACAGGGAGAGGAATGAGAAAATGTGAAGACACCAAGGTCAGTGAAGAGCTTGAGGGGGAGGATGTTCTCCAGGCACCGGAGCAGAGATTCCCCTGGGTCGTGGTGAAGACCATGGTGAAGCAGGCTGTTCCACTGCAGTCTGTGGAGGTGACAGAGGTGTAGATATCTGCTTGTGGCCTGTTGAGGACACCACGCCAGAGTGGGTGAATGTCTGAAGGGGGCTGTGACCCTGTGGGAAATCTGCTGGCTCTTGCCGGAACCTGTAGCTCGTGGAGAGCAAGAAGCCCACGCTGGAGCAGGTTGGCTCACAAGACTTATGTGATGCTGCAGGGGGCTCACGCTGGAGCAGTTTCCACCTGAGGGATTTCACCACATGGAGAGAGACTCATATTGGGGTAGTTGGTCAAGAACTGTCTCTCATGAGACAATTCACATTGCAGAAAGTTTGTGAAGAACGGTCTCCCATGAGAGGGACCCCACAATGGCCCAGGGGAAGAGCGATGAGTCCTCCTCTGGAGGAAGAAGTGGTGGAGACAACATCAGATGAACTGACTGCAACCCGCATTCCCTGTGCCCCTGCGCTGCTCAGGGGGAGGAAGTGAATAAATTGGGAATGATACTAAGTCCATGAAAAAGTGAGGATTGGGGGGAAGGTGTTATTTTAAGATCTGCTTTTATTTCTCATTAGTCTTCTCTTATTTGATTGTTAATAAATTTAATTGATTTCCCCAAATCGAGTCTGTTTTGCCCAGGACAGTAACTGCGAGGGATCTCTCCGTCTTTATCTCAAACCATAGGTCCTTAGTTACATTTTATCCCTCAATCTATCTGAGAAGGAGTAGTGGTAGAATGGCGATGGTGAGCATCTTGCTGCTAGCCAGGGTCAAACCACTGCAACCACCTGAACTAGTAGTAGACAATAAGATGCCACTTGGCTTCTCTTCAGTTTCAGGGAGGGAAGTAACCTCAAGAGACAGGAGTTTCGAAGTACAGACTGAGGAGAAAAATCCTTTTCTAATACAGCTAATTGGGTTCATAATTTTTAGTGCCTGTATGAATATTCACACAAAAAGGCAACCTTCCTCTAAATCTTTTTATGAGATCATGAGAAAAGAAGCATCCAAGTTTGTAACTTAACTTCTCTTGATTCATTCAACATTTCAGCTATCACTTTTTTTTAATATTGTAGAATTTTGGTTTGTGTTTATGTCATAATAATAGTAGGCAAGGGACTGGCATGTGAAAAAAGATACCATCACAAGTAGAAATAACGGGTGTTTTGAGGGAGTGAACTGGTTGTTCAGAGAAATGCAGGGACTCAAGGAAAACACAAGTCTCTGGAAACCAAATGGAGATTCTAGGTGCCTAGTTTTGTGTTGCAGCATGAAATATTTGGATCCGCAAAATTATGTCCTTTTTAATGGTTTATTTATAAAGTAAACAGTATGGACTGAAAAAATATGTAGAAAGAAACATGGACTGAATAGATTACTGATTTGTGAAGAGATGTATGAATGCCCGTTTTAAGAAATGAAAGCACATATTGCTGATCCGACTATATTCCAGAGAGCTGTACAGCATTTTTAATTGATACCTCAGGTAGGATTTACAGAAGGACTCAACTGTGCTTTAAGTTTTTTCACTTCAAAAATCAATTGAGATTTTACTATCTACTTTAGCACAAGGTTATTTTCAAACAACCTCTCTTCTGTTGTTATGTTGTTCTGTTATCTCTAAATCAGCTACGTTTCTTGCCTCAGATTTTTGTATTGAAAGCAGCTCTGGTGTCATACCAGAGCATTTTACCTTCTGATTCTTTTTTAGAACCACTGAAGTTCCCCTTATTTTATGGGAGTTCGAAAGCTAATACTGTCAAAGTTGGCTGGGTTGCTGCTGCCATTTTGATTACACTGGCTTGTGGTTCAAGATGGACTAGCATGCTTTGGAGATGAGTCTCCCCTCAACAGAACCATGACAAGACCCTAGCCTCCATCCTGTCTTTCAAAACCTTTAATAAATAAGGTGATCAGGAACTGAATAATAAAGATAACACAAACTACTTTGTATGTGCTTGCCAAACACTTCTGGTTTGGAAAATGCACAAAATCTTTAGAATCTTATCTCCTGAAACCACCACTATTTTTTCTAAGCCTTTGATACCTTGAACAGACTTCATTTTAACAAGGGGATTGATCTGAATATGTTGCTTTGGAGGTCCTGGAAGAGTACCTGGAAAATAACTCTATGCTGTCTTAAATATGTTGAAGAGTCCAGTGTATAATAAATAACTGTTTGGGTTTGGTTTGTTTTGGTGTTTGGGTTTGTTTGTTATTTTTTTTTAAGGAAAAATATTGTATACTGAGGGAATAGGGAAACCATAGGACTGGGAGGAGGAGGAGGAACAAGAAATCAATTCAGTAACAAATCTTTGTTTTGATCTCTCTGAAAGATTCGTTTAACCCTAAGTTACACCTTGTATTCTGCCCGTTTTCTGTGTTCTTATGTAACTCTGCTCTTTTCCTCAGAACTTAATTTTATTTATTTAGGGAGGATTAGATTATTGCTTTCCACAGCAAGTTCAAGGTTATCATGCCTACTTTAATGTGGCTCTGAATATGCAGTATTATGATGATTGCAAGAGCCTTTTCACAAAAACACTGTCTTATTATATACCCCAAGTCAGAATCATAATTAAGAAGTGTGTTTGTTATCTTGCCAATAGAAAAAAGCTTAGGTACATACTCAACTCGTGACTGATTGCTAGCATCAAAATGAAAACATGCCCTTTCTGTATGATTATCTTTAGCTCTTAACATGTGTTGCTATAGAAATGGTATCCACACTCATCTGTTCTTCTTGGGCAATTTCAAATCTCTTCAACTCATGGGCTCTTACAAAAGGGAGATTAGCCTCCTTAATCTCTAAAGAACTGAAAATCCCAGGGCAGCTAGCCTGTCTTTTAAATGCTGCAGTAACTGGGGTGCCTGATGCTGACTTTTTGGTCAGTTTGCCTCCAAATTTTTTTGGGCAAACATAACAATGTATAATCTGATTAACATTATTAGATGTTTCTTTTGTGTCTAGCACTGGATTACTTCTTTTCCTTCTTGGAAAGATGGTGATAAACTACTTGGACACCCACAGATTTTTGTACCCATTTTCCAAACAAGGATCAGTTCATACAATCCCTTTAGGGACTGTGGATCAGCTCTCGTTGTGTACCTGTAAAGGATAATGCTATAACTTACAACACAGTTCTCTCAACTGGGTTGAGCTAAAGAATTCCTTCCTTCTTTGGTAGCCATTTTAGGTTACCATAAGAACTAGTCAAATAGGAAGAGGGAACGTAACATCAAACTGAGTGGAAATATTTTTTTAATTTAAGTAAATAAAAAGGAAAAAATATTTTGAGTTGGTACATTGCTGATTGCCTAGCATCTTCACATGAAACAGCACTGCAATATTTGCTAACCCTTTAGAAATTTGTATTTTATTTCCATGAACAAAAATCTCATTACACTCAAGTTATCATTGGTAGCAGAGCAAAAAATGACTGCATCTGAAGGTGGAAGGAAGGGGCCAGACATCTAAAATTTGAAAGAAGTGTTACGGCAAGACTGTAACTCTCTTAGAAAAGAAATCCTAAATATAAGTATTAAAAAGTTAGGCTGATAAAAAGCCAAAAAGAGGAAGGAATGTCAGAGATGGAGTGCAACCCAAGGTGACTCTTCAATTATGCTTGGATCTAAAGCTACCCTGTGGAGTTTCAAATCAGAACACGTTCAGGTTGCCCTCTATTTGTAGTAGTTTGAAGCCCAAGCCCAATTGTTTTATTTTCTCAGTCTGTTACTTCACCATTTGTTTTCTCTCCAGTATTATATGTCTCATATTCCTCAATGAAGTCAGCAGAAGCTGTGAGAGCAGCTCTTCAGATGATGTGAATTTATCCCTATCATCCCATTACTCCTCATCAAAGAGAAGGCCTACTCTTGCCTGACCTGACATTTTTTCCAGCTAGAGAATACTTGATGTGACCTGACTTAGTTTAATTTTAGGTGTTGTGCTCTTCAAGATAGGCAGTTCTGATAACTTAACAGAATGTTTTCCAGAAGACAGTGTCTCTGTTGGAGACCATGTTTGAGCCCAAAAATGACATTTGTATAGAATCAGATGAACATTTTATGCTATTATTTGCTAAAGAAGCTTAGCGATTTTGATTCCTGAGGGAAAAAGAAATTTATCAACTGATTTCCCACCAAAATGGCAAAAGCATTTCCATGTAAGTCATGATGTCCCTCAAGCCTTTTTGAACTGCAAAGTAAGCATTTGAGCATGTTATTAACTATGTTATTAACTATGTTAATAACTATGTTATTAACATAGTAAACAAAATTACGTTGCCTTCTAAAATTAGATTCTTTCAAAGCATACTCCTTCCCCAGGGTAGGTCACTGCAGTCTTCAGTTTAGTAATTCTTTTCTATCCCAAGGCAGAATAGGTGAAATTAAAGGATATGACTAATTAGTGCAGTAACTTAAAAACAGAGCAATAAATCAGACACGCCTTGACTCTCTGCTTTCTACTTTTTCGTATATTAGTTGGTCTGGTTTATCCTTTCCAGACCACTAGCACTACATGTTTCAGAGTCAGGAATGTTTCAGAGTAAGAGGGAAACCCATAGTATTTATTTGTCTGATTCTCTTAGGGTTTTTTAATGTCATATCACGATGATGTTTGATGTATGTATTATCTGCCCACTCTGAAGACAAGTTTATTCCACACCCATTTTTGGAGGTCTGAGGCTCATGCTAAAAGGTGTAAGCTAAGGTACAGAGTAGGAAAAGACCTCAAAGTGTTTTCTGCACCTGATCTTGAGACCTGCCCTTTTTATCTCTGGTTTTTTGCAAACTAGAACTCTCAACTCAACTGCTACAACTGAGATCACCAGTTCTGTTAAGATGGTCTTCCTTAATTATGGTGCTGATGCTTTTGGGAGGGAATTACTCATTCCCTCTCATTGGGTTTTGGTATCTGTGGGGTTTTTTGGATGTGGGTTTTTTGTCGTTGTTGTTGGTTTTGTTTTGTCCTGGGATCATATTTTGAGAAAAAGTAAATATGATGAAAAAACCAAAAACAATAGACATGACATAGAAAAGAGAAAGGACACAGGAGTAGTGTGTATATTTAGCTATAATTATTTGCCTTCAGTGGGAGCAGCAGTTGACCAAGTGGTTCAACTGTGGTTGTTGTTAATGTACTAGTGTTACCAGAATAACTCCAGGATAAGTCCTGTGTTTTCTTCTCACTTGCATACTGTCTGTTTAAACAAGAGAGAGAAGGAAGAATCCAAGTTTCGTAGATGCTGGAGAGAAGTGAAATAGTATGACCAAGGAGAGATTCAGCAGCAGTAGCCACATTTCTGTCACCTGCTAGATTTGATACAAGTCTTCCCATACATGCTACTTGTGCCCAGGATTTATATCTCAGCTGTAAATTGTACTGGAGCAGGAACTACCATACCTCAGGATTATGATGGTTTATCCTGTAAATGACCAATCTTTTTTTGTTTTTTTAAATGAGAGAAATGTAGGGGTAATAACATGGGCTTTGAAAAAAAATGCATTTGTAAAAATGCAGATGCTGCATTTGTGTCCAAACATATGATTTTTCATCTTAAGAGCCAGCTGACAGTTGATTGTGGGGTATGAGTTGCCCGTGTTTGAGCCATGAGGAATATCAGGCTGCGGCACAAAACTGGGCAAAGCTATGGAGTCAATGAGGTTGGAAGGGACCTCTTGAGACTGACCAGTTCAACACCCCTTCTGGGACTGGTCTTTAATTCAGCTACAAGGCATTATACATTCAATAGTGTTCTGCAACAAAAGTACTCCATAACACCTTCTTGAAAAGCTTTACTAAAGAATTGGAAGAGAAACAAGCAGATAAGAAAGTAAGTTAAAGTAAAGCATTTACAAAGAAAGTAAGTTACAGTAAAGCATTTACACTCTTCACAGTCCTCTGAAACTAATGTCTTGCATCATGTAGCAAGAAGGCATGGGGATTGTTTAGTCACCATTTGAAGAGCAAATGTTACTTTTGTAGATGGTTTTAGGGCTGCAGTAGTGGGACAGAAAATTGCATTCTCAGATGGTATTTGAAATTCGGCAAGAAGGAGAGAGCACTCAGAATGTGACAGGAGTCATGAGAAGAATCGGTAATATACATTGAAAGCTGAGTCAAGAAGTGTGTTGATTTTCAGTTCTCGGGTATGTGATAGTCATGTAATCTTTCATAACTCTAGCCCCATGAACATCTCATCACTAATTCTGCCTCATATGGTCTATTGCATAGGTAAAACTCTGAGCTCCTGTGCCCCTGGTCAAAGTTCCCATGTCTCAGCCTTGCAGGGTGAGGTAATTTCCAGAAGGTTTCTCTACCACAGACAGCTTCTAGAAGTCCTGAAGCCTTAAGCTGAAGGGCTTCTGGGGGTAGTAAATATGCCTTAATCATCTGTGAAGTCCATGTAGAGCAGGGACAAGCCTCAGTGCTGTTTTTTATGCCAGCTGTATTAAAACCAATGGTTTTTCTTACTGAACCATCCAAATCAATGTTAGTCAGGTTAACAGTATGCACCTGTGATCAACTCTCCAAAGTTTTAAGATTAAATTTTCATATTGTGGACCCATGTGATCTATGTTTGTCAGAAAGAAAGCTTGAGACTGCATTCACACATAATTTGACTTAAAGCCTCTCTGGGCAGAAACGAAACTGAGGGTGTTCAGGTGCTGGCTATTGAGAAATTGTTTTGTTAATGTTTCCTATCTGTGAAGCCAAGTGCTAAGTCTGTTTGAAGCCTTACTGAGGAAGCAAAGTACATGGAAATGCTTTTATTTAAAAGTTACATTATGGCCGAAAATTGATTTCCTGTCTGAGTCAAGGAACAAGAATGTCTACTTCTTTCCCTGCTTATCATGTGCACGTCTCATTAGTCCAGCTCTTGGAGTCTATTACTACATCTTCCTGCTTGTATTCTCCTCTTTTTCAAATATGTTCCAACCATATGTTTTTGGAGAAAAGCTTCATAATATGCATCTTAAACATTCTTTGCTTAAGAAAGCAAAACAAATGCATCCCAGTGCATACTCCAGGGACTTCACATACTCTGATCACTGTCCATGACAGACTGCCTCCACAACCCTGAACCTGAGAAGTTGAAACTGTCCCTGTACAGGGCCAAGGGGAGGGAAGTCTGACTGCTGCATGGAACACAGAGGCACAGCAACTTCTCAAAACATGGGCAGGGTTGGAAGACACAGAAAGGACGTTTGTCATAGTTAGACAAATCTGCCTGAGTTACGTTTTAATTTAGCGAACTGATGGGGCGTTTTAAGCAAAGCACTTGATGTGAAACAGAACCTCCCTACGCTCTGCTTCCTCAAGAGTTTAAAAGAAGATGGCTGCTGTTTTTCACCTTGAGTTTCCACCCTCCTTTTGCCATTTCTAATGTTTTTCCCTGTTCATCTCCTTTCGATGCTCTTCTGTTTTCTCAGATCATCTCAGTGAGATGTGTGCTGTCAGTTGTGTCTTTCCATGCAGATCCCTTCACGTAGATGTCTTTTTCTCAGGCTTTCTTGCTTATATATTGCTTTTCAGGCCCTATCATGTGTCTGATTCACCAAAGGCTTTAAAACAATCTAGAATAAGAAGCAAAATTTACCTGTTGGCAGCAGTGACACCTTATGATGAACAATAAATATCTCATTATATATTAACTGGCACTAAACCTCTGCAAACCTCCTGAGTCATACGCCTTAACAAAAGAGGTAAGTGATTAATCTCACTGTTCAGTCCTAGGAAGTACAGTGTGACTCTGCAAGGCTGCTGTCTGCAGAAGCTCAGGATTTGATCAGAAATGATGCTCACACCTTGCAATATGCAAATTAAAATAGCAAAGTGCTTGCATGCGAGGCAGTGGGTAGCAAAGATGAACTAGACATGTATCTTTACAAAGAAGTCCCTGCCCTCTTCTTCGTCAGTCTCGCACAGTCTGTGCCAAAACTTTTCATGTGACCTTTCTTTTTACAGTATTCTTAAAACACGGGTGGGAGAGGGCAAAGCTGGACATTCCTGTTCCTTTTCTGGAGGAAAACAAAACAAAACAAATCCCAACAAAATAAAATAAAGTAAAATGAAACAGAATGAAACAAAATACATCAAAATTTTACAATAGCAACCAGTCTGTGGTATTGCCTATCACTGTCAGAACCTTGCACAAACAGATATAAGGAACCAGTTAAAAATTAATGCATTCAGCAGAACAAACAGTGAATGAAACATTTTTTAAAAAAATTAATACAATCAGAAATAGTTCTCACATTTAGGAAAAAATGAAAATTTTATCTTGAATAACCTTAGAATCTTGCTTTGAAAAGTGTCTATGTAATTGCTTCTTACTTCTCATGGTAAAACCAGTTTTCTATAAGGCAGATATAGGGTCAACTATATTTGCCAGACTCATAGTAGTAGTAGTGGTAGTAATAATAATAATAATAGCAATACTAAAAAATACAATCAACATTATAATCACCTTACAAATGGCTTAACAAAGCTTCTCTCCATCCTTGGGCTTCTGACATGATGGAGTTTTAGAGTAACTTCAGATAACTTGGGCTAGCAGTTGTGTGTAAAAATATTGTTTACTAGTACAGAATGTTTTTGACCAGCATATCTAGATTTTTACTCTATCATTGGCAAACCCTAGCTGCAAGAAAATTTATATGATACACTTTTATATCTGAAGAAGATTATTTCAGTCACCTGTTGAGGGCAGCAGGCAGGTAGGTGCCCTCAGATATACCCCAAACTATGGTGCTGTGGAAGTTGAGGAATGAACTGCAGAAGATGTGTGTTTACAAAGTCTCTCCCAGTAGCCTTTTACTTTTGCTACCACTGGAGACAATATACAGGACCCTGATTCAGAATGCATTTTCTGTGTTGCATAGTTACTTTGTTAATACTGTGAAGAATAAATTTGTATGAGCACGTTGAAATCCTCAGATGAAATGCTTGTTATTCTCACTGCAACAGTCACCAGATGGTAGTGTTGAAATCTTATTTGGTATGCAAATATTTCACAATTTCTCCAAGAATTTTGGTTTGTGTGTCTTGTGTTGCAGGACCCTTTTGCTTTGTTAAGGTGTAAGCTACATACAGTAGCAAAAGAGCTTTTAAAATGGTGGGTTACTGCTTAAGAAGCATCAGTACCTGGTAGAAGTTCCTTGCAGAGGTACTTATCTATATGCACTCTGTTCCAGAATTGGAATGTATACTACAGATAAATACATCTTCCATATTTCCATATTCCATTCTCCATATTTCTGACTTACTCTTTGATGCGGTAGGCAGAACTACCAGACCTGCTAGTTGAGTGGCAATAGGCTTCCCCATGTGCTTTTTTAGTCTGTGTTGTTTTCAGATGATATTTTCTGATCTCATGCTTGCAGCACCTGGATTTTTGGAGAAGATCCTTGCGGAATACCTATGGCAATTGTGTTTCCCCTCTTGTGGCATCAATGTGTCTCTGGGTAACGAGCATGACATCAACTTCAACTTAGTAGATTCCTTAAGTTAAAGTTTTGGTCTTCCAGAAGAGAAGGGGTCAGCTCTCTGCCTCTGCAGGCCCTCAGTTATATGCTGATATATACTGTTTTTGTCCTACAGCTTGCATTCCAGTAAGTTCTTTAACATGTGTTTAAGTACTTCAGCCATGCACCTAAAATACAGGCATTTCCTTAGTGTCAATTATTTGGACTACAGGTCCTGAATCTCAGAACATTACTATTTGGTATCTGCTCCTCTCTGACAGACAAAGGATGCTGCAGAAGAGATGGAATTATGTAAGCCTGTTGTGAAATACTCTAATTGATGCAATCAACTTATTTCAAGTTCATTTTTTGTCAAGGTTTTTTTTCTATACTAATTGCAACACATTCATTGGTTGTGATGGGCTTTGAGAAAAGACATTAAACATACGTTTTTGTTTTGTGTGTCACATTAGTGACTTTATATATGTTAATGGACAACATATATCAATGTGTTTCAGCTTGCAGTCACCTTTTTTCCTGACTACAGGGCAATTTGGGCTGTGGAGGAAAAGCACAGAGGTGCTTTGATCCATGGAGGAGAATGTCACGAAGCCCTGTTGACTTGAAGGTGTTGCCATGGCAGTGCTTCAGTCGCAGCTGTCTAGCTAGATCTCTAAATGCGGTTTCTCAGTCCTGCATGCTCTCAAATTTCGGAAGCACACATGCTAGTCCTGGTTTACCTAGCAAGGCTGTAAAGTGAAGGCCTCTTTCTAGTGATAGCCACGTTGTCATAAAGATAGGCTCTTTTTAGTTCTCCAGTCGTTTATACTTATGTCAAAAGCTCAACGAATCTTTGCATGCTATCAGTGAGAAGACATACTCCAGACAGGCTGCTAGGCTCTTAAAAAAGTAGATTTAGGCAGACAACATCTAGACCTTTACTCACTCTACATTTCGGACTTTGACACAAGAGCAGCACATACAAAATGACTAACAAGATCCTGTGTTGCGCTGAACATTTGGTTATTTCAAAGCTGTTTCCTCTCACAAGGGCACTGGATCTGTAACACAGCTGTAAAAAAAAGTGTGTAAACTCAAACACAGAGGAGAGGGAAGAAGGCAGGGAGGGGATGGACATACAAGGCAGCTTAAAAATCTCTGCTTTTTAAATCTGGAAAATGATCATCAGCATTTTATGTACTTCATGGGGAGACACATTTTGCTGAGGTTTATGTACGTACTTTACCAGAGATACTTGGAAGGTAAGCTGTCTGATTTTGATCTTGCCTTGCAAAATCATGTTTGCCAGGAGACACAGTATAGTTGGCAGGATGCGAATCCTTTTGCTTAACCATCCTGATGACTGCTCAGGATTGCTGACGACAGCTTAGTTTAGGAAGCATTCATTTTAATTTTTTTTATTACAGTGAGAATGCAGTTCTGTAGATAACTATCAAAATCTTTTTTATATTCCTTTTAGAAAGAGGCCAGAAGAACAGCAAAAAGTATACACTACTGTAATTCAGTTAGGATATGCTTCTCTCCAGAGGCTTTGGAGTCAGGTGTTCACACTGATTTTGGGAATGGATGCTTTCCCATGATAATCACAGAGTCATTCCATGGCAGTTTTGAAGTCTATGCATGACTAGATTCCAGATTTGGTATAAGGATTTTCAAATAAGAGTGGAATAAGAGAATGTGACCTACCGCTCCTACTCTTTGTGAACTAACTATTGCTGCCTTAGCACCAGGACCATTTTTTAACTAGAGCTATGAATGGCTAGTTTGTAAATGAAAGGGTCAATAATTATCTCAACAGAAAGTACACTGATCTGTCTCTCCTCTCTCTAAGATCTGGCCACAGTACCTGTTTCACACTCAGCCTTTGTGATGTGATTAACTCCACGTCCTTCTACTATGATGATATCAGTGCAAATGTGTTTCTAGTAGCCCATTGCAGGAAAGCATATGTTCTTGTCCATGTTACCTGGTGAGCTGTACCTTTTGCCGATTGAATGTTTGTTATAGACTTGCTGTCTATAAGCTAGCAAGTTTCCTTCCAGATTTCTTAAAAATAACGTAAAATAATATTTCATCTGGAATTTTTCTCCACCTTTGTATTTTGAGAGACTCCTATTAAATCCCCACGTATTTAGTCACAAGTCAAATACTGTACTCTTTACTGCCCTCACAAGAAAGGGTTCTTTTGGATTTTAGTGTAAAAGTAATACAATAGATTTAGGTGTTACCAATGAAATGCAAGCTAGTTATTCTTAACTGATAGTGATTTCAACAAAAGTAGCTGAATACCTAGGAGGTCATGAAGATTTTTAAAAAACATAGGAAGGAAAACTGAGAAACCTATTATACTCCTCACTGCCTCAAGTCAAGGGGGAAAGCAGTTCACATTAATGTTGAAAAACACATTCATGTCTCTGAAAAATTATATGTACGCACCACACTGAACAGTGTGATTCCAGATAGTTTATCTGATGATAGTCTGAGGGACACATTTATGAGAGGAGCACAGTTTTCAGTGCTGGAGCTAACTCAAACCTTGCTCATGATCTGTGATAACATCTTCCTCTGACGTAGACCTATTCTTACCCAGCCTACAGCAATAACTAAAAAGAGCAGATGACGGGAGAGTCTAGAAGAACTAGTGCAGATCCTGTCCACAATTTTCTAGAAAGGAGCCTAGAGCCTGGAACAACCTGCATTTATTAAGACCATTTACTGGTTTTGCAGGAAATCTATTGCACTTTAGCTAGTAATGCGAATGTGATGAACTGTGATTGTATAATAGTACGGTATAAAATTCTAGCACATGTGGTAAAATCTGCTGTGTGTCTTCGTCCTACCTAGGAGGGAGAGAGAAGGGAGGTGATCCAGATTTCATGGGAAAAATGTTGCTATGACAATTTACACCAGCTAAAAATATACTCATGAATGCTTAAAAGCCAAGCTATAAAAGCAATATTCTCATTCCAAGATAAACCTGAACATTTTATTGGAAGTTCAGAAGTGGGTAGTTCTGTGAAACCGTATTTGACCTTGAGTCATGCCTTTACATTCAAAGAATTTAGTCGCTGCAGTAAACAGGAAACAAAAAAAAAAAGTTTTATAAAAAATACAGGTTTCGTATAGGTTTTCTGTGGTGAACTGCATGCTACGGCATTTGCAAGTGGTTTTGAGCATGTGAATAGTATCTGTGCCCTGATCACTCCCAGAGACCAGCAATACAATGATGCTGTTCACAAAAGGTGATCCAGGGCTGTTCAAAGATGTGATGTGACTTTCTCAAATAGACGAGCAAAGATATGGCTAGGCAAAGCATTGTGTCCTGTCCAGGCAAGAATTGTGGAGGAATAGTTTTCCAAATGTTTTCCAGTATTTTTACAGTACCATCATCTGCAGAGTGGGCTGGAGTTCTGGTTGCTAAATTACCATTTCAGCTGAAAACACAAATGAGGATGTGGCAGGTCACACATACACCTCCTTCTTGTCACAGCGTTTCTTGTACTTGGCTATTATATACTGGCAGAGAAGGCAGAGTCCTTGCTTTGCCTCTCTGATGTAGGTAAAATTAAACTTTTTCAAAAGCTAAGAGCAGTATTTACATGGCCCAAATTCTAGCTCAGAACCTGTGCCTTGGTGCTTGCTTGTGGCTGGATGTAGGTTCTCAGTTCTCATTTGAAGGCATCTGCCTATCTCTGCTGAATGCCAGGTGCAAACAGTACCATGTCAAGCAGAGCTCCTCTAATTTGGGACCCCTAATAGTGTTTGTATCGTGAGACCTTGTAATTCGCTGCGGCTCAAGCTTTCCAAAGCCTTGCTGAGGGCATGTGGAATTTCCCACCACTTTTTCAAAATGCAGCTCAAATCCCTAAGGCTGCTTCATTGGCATTCGTTCACCTTATACTTGCATCCTCTAGTTTTATCAGCTCAGCTGATAAAAGGCCTTTTAAACCAGACTGGCATTCAAGTCACAAGGGTCATAGGAAAAAAGCCTCGATTACATTCAGGTTCCAGACCCTTACATGTGACCTGACGGGAGATGATTTGTTACATGCTTGTAACTCAAATAATCAGGATTGAAAAATCCTGTAAATTTGTGCAGTAAATTTTACTGAAGCTTTTTACCATTTTTGCACATTCTCTGAAATTCATGTAAGAGGATGCTGTAACTGGAAGAAATTGAACTTTTAATTTTTCTGGTGTTCAGGAGAAAGCATATGCTAAAGAAAATGGAGAGAACTGGAAAGAAGTGAATCAACGTTGAAAGGTCCAAGTATTCTACCTGCTGGCTGAACTGCTAGGCAAAATTCCCCAGACTTCATCTCTAGGATGGCAGACCAGCTGATTACAACATTAATAGTTAGAAAGACCCATGAAGCACTGTGACCAGAGTAGTCCCTTTATTTTTGTCCAGCTCAACAGTCAGATGTTTGATTTTGACTTCCTTCTGTCTCTTTCAGATTAGGGTACATAAAACTTAGTTTGTGGTAATCTGCTTTTACTTAGTACATCTAGCTTTACACATTATTTCATGGGTGTAAAAATTTGGCAGAAGCATTTTTTTTATTGATATATTGGGTATTTGTCAGCAAACTGCTTGAAAATAAGTTCACAGCCCTTGCGTTTCTCTTTTGTCCAATGCAGCAAAGAATGAAATCGGATTTTGTGTAATTTTTGTAGTCTTCTTGATTTTGTCTAAAAACCAACAAATCACTTAGGAAAATGAAAGCCTCAGTGTTTTCCTTGCTTTCTTTTCTGAGGTGTTTTATCAGTTCTTTAAAAGTCAGTTACTTTCTTCATTTTCTTTCAGCTTGAATTTTCCTATGCATTTATTTCTGAGGGTGCTGTCCTTAAATGTATTTTAACACCCCCTCCCCCGGCACATTATTTTGTTCTTGCACATTAAATTTCCTCATGTGTTGCAAGGCCTACAAGGATGGCTGGCTCATGGCTGGCTGTCCAATTGGGGGTAGAGCTCTAGTTATTCCTACATGTGTTTGTGCTGCCAAGGTCAGATATGGTTTTGGAGAGACGTCACTGCAGTGCGGAGTCCCCAGGTCTTGGGTACTGTTGGCTTAGACTGAACTTTTCACGCACCTTTCCTATGAAGCCCCTGATGTATTTTTACATAGCTCACAATCCTGTCCATAAATGCTTCCTTATAGATCTTTGTGAGCAAAGTGAAAAAAATTTTAATCAAATCCAGTTGAAACTGGAATTTTCTTTTCCAACACAGCAAAGCCTGCCCCTTGCTGTTACAAAGGCAATCACATCCCTATTACAAAGAATACTTAGCTCATGTGCTTATGACAAGGTCTTTGATGTGAAAGACAAATACGTCAAGGGATTTGAGTGTATACATTTGTGTCTGTGGTTTTTTATGAGTGTCATGTATGGGTGCATCCAGCAAAGTTTGTAAAAAAATAAGGCCAAATCACAGATTTATACAATAGAGGAGGGAACACTGAGTTACTTATAGTACTTGAAGGCTGTCACACGCTGGTGCTTCAGGAGGTTTGTCACAAATGTCCTTGAATACTTCAATTACAAAGATGTTCTTTTGTACTGGGATTCCTAGTAGCAGGAGTTGCATATCAGTCAGCTTGGAAAAAAAGGCTAAATATAAGTATACTTTTTGAATACCTAAACTAGAGCTATTTTGAATACCTAAATTGCAGCTATTATCTCAGGAAGCCAACTACTTGGTGTTGGCTGTGCCTCATAGAGGCATAAGGAAGCGTAACTCTTCTTACCTCTCCTTTTCCTGGTGGAAGGAGATCAGAAGCCCAGAATAACATGATGTGCTGTTACAAAGACACTGGTAGCACTAGGAACTGTAAAAACTGGGAAACCTTGAAATTCCATATAAGATTTCCCAACAGCTTGCATGTCTTCAGCACAGTATTTTCTTTGACTTAGTATTACCTTTTAAAGTAGCAGAAAGGAATAACCATAAATATTTTCAAAAAGAATGCTTCTAGTATTGTGTGGTATTGTATTGTTTTGCTTTTTTTCTATATAGCATTGATACTGTGAGGCAAGCAGCTGGCTACCATGACCACAGGAACCCATGCCATTCCTCAATATAGGGGCTCATGTTTGTGAAAATGCACTCAACATAAGTAAAATGCAATGCAGTCCCAATAAAACTGGCATCTGCCAGCATCAGTTTAGGAGAGAAAAACCTTGAATATTATGATCTCAAAAGTTAAGCACCAGAATCAATGGTACAGGGGGGGCAAGGTAGAGAACTGAGTCCACAAAGTATTTTGCTTGGAGGCCGAATTTCTTCTTCACTCCAAGCTTTTTAAACTTACCATTATTTTTAAACAGTCTAAGGTGCCAGAGCTCATGTAGGCCCTCTCTGGCAGGCCTATCAGACCTGTCTTGGTGTCTTTACCTTGACACATGTATTTGCACTGCATTGCATTGATTGTCTGTGCTGGAGCTGCAGGTGCTAATGCAGAGTTCAGGGAAGGCCTTCACTGCAGAGTGTGAGGGGTAGTGTGAGAGTAGTGTTGATTTATGAAGTTAGAAAGTGAATTTTAGCTTCATTAGATATTTTAAAATTAGGATCTATTGCCTTGGCTTGCTTCTGACACATGCTGAGAATCACTTTGATTTTGTTCTTATTTCAGCCTTTAATACAAATGTATACATTGGTTGCTGCCTGTCAAGTATTTTCATAGAATCATAGAATGTTTCAGGATGGAAGGGACCTTTAAAAGTCATCTAGTCTAACCCCATGCAGTGAGCAGGGACATCTTTAATTAGATCAGGTTGCTCAGAGCCCCATCGAGCCTGACCTTGAATGTCTCCAGGGATGGGGCTTCTACCACTCCTCTGGGCAACCTGTTTCAGTGTTTCACCACCTACATTATAAAAATTTCTTCCTTATATCTAGTCTAAATCTACTCTTTTTAAAACCATTACCCTTTGCCCTACTGTAACACGCCTTGCTAAAAAGATTGTCCCCATCTTTCTCATAGGCTTCCTTTAAGTAGTGGAAGACCACTGTAAGGTCTCCCCAGAGCCTTCTCTTCTCCAGGCTAAAAAAACCCATCTCTCTCAGCCTTTCTTTGTAGGAGAGATGTTCCATCCCTCTGATCATTTTTGTGGCCCTATTCTCTTTTATAGTAATACACATTTAATAATGCACCTGACTAAAATGGATAACCCTTGCCTCAGGTTGGTCAGCACTTCTGAAATAAGTATTTTAAATGAAAAAAAAACCAAAGGATTTGAAGATCATCATCTTGCCTTCTGTTGTTACGCTGCAGCAGTTCTCATATCTCTCACTGACATTTGGTGGCGTTGCTATAAACAATGATCAATCTCTCAATTTTAGAGTTGTCAAGAAAGGTTTCCCTTTTCTAAGTTAAGTTCTCACACAAAGAAGAGCAGGAGAGGCTTTGATCTGGCAAATGTGTAGGCACTGGTGGCTTCTTTCAGGTAGAGCTGATGGCTTGGTGGTGAATAAGGTTGTCAATACAGCTGTTTGGGAAGGCTTATGCCAGGGTTAGGGCTGACCCATGATTCAGTCCTTTAGTCCCCTGCTGTTGGACAGGTTGCACACATGCAGATCTTCAGTATTACTTGAGCATATATCTGTCTGAAAGGAACAGGAATTTATCCCAATGGCAGTCTACATGCCTAAACACCTCTTGAGGACCTAAGTCCTACGCTCATGGCTCTTCCAATAGGTAGGTGAACTATTCTGCCCTTTCTCCCCGTGTTGTTGTGAGATAGATGTGTGCTGGTTTGTAAGGAGACCTGGTAGAGCAAATAGGATCAGAGACCTAATATACAGCTGTTTCAACAGGGTGTTACTGTCCTTTCTGTATCTGAAGATAAATAATTACATAATAAACTATGTGAGCACTGAAAAAGTGGAAACTGTAGTCATGGCAAATGTGTACAGTCTTATTGCCATTCTTTTAGATGATGCCATAATGGTTCTCTGAAATAGTCTCTAGAGCTGCAGTTTCATTATATTTATGTTTTTACCTGTATTTTTTATTTCTAAGAAAGTTGCAAATTAATAATGCTGATATTTCTTATCATTACCAGGGGTTTTTTTCCTGTATTTTTAAACAGAGATTGTTGCAAACCCTGTGATGACCTCCACAGTAATGTAGGTGAAACATCTCTACTGCAATTACTCAATCCATGCAAAGTACCATTTTGATGAACTAAATATTTACTGTGTCGGTCTTGCAGTTGTTATAGCTCTCCCTCACTGCTACTGAAGACAGGACAAGAATCTGTCACTGGGAATAAAGTAGTGTTGATTTATCATTAAGTGCTTCTCTAGTACCTACTACGATGGTCCTTGAAAGCTATTAGTACTTTCCTTGAGTAAATACCTGTGGAAGATAGACTTGTCAGTGAAGGTCTGCCATTAGTTGACATGGCTTTCTAGATGATATTGCAGGATAGCATGAGAAGCGTCTCCAGTGTGTTTTCTGATGTGTGTTCAGTGTCTCCTGTTATTCACCAAATCAGTGTGAACTCTGTATCTAGCAGGCTGATTACCTAGTCATGATGGGGAAAATATTCAGAGCATTGACTTCTTTTTACTCTACCTTTGTTCCATGAAAGTGAGAAGTGGCAAATGTGCTGAGAAAAAAAAACACAACAAAACAAGTCAACACCAAGTTTATAAAATAAAATAAAGTAACAGAATTTTCTTGAAATTTTGACAAGTCTGACAGCCTTGCATAAAACTGTCAATTTCTTACAGAGCCTTTTCCAGTGATGCTACTAGATGAATAGAATAGCAATCCAAGCAGAGCTTGCTCAGCAATGAATTTTGACTGTTGCTTTAGTAATCAAGGTTTGACTGTCAAAAGCCCTTTCTTTCTTTTATGAAAGCTTGTGAGTATTCAGCTGAATGAAGATAACTGAAGCTAATTGTGGAGCATTCTCCCTGAAAAGTCATGCTCCAGCACCTTGATGTACTGAATGCCAAGAATAAAATATCTGGAAGAAACATCTTTAGAAGTCGGTTAATTCCTTTACCTTTACTGCTAAAAAGATTGGTGTGCTGTAAAGCATCTGACCTGGGATATGTTTCAGTAAGCTGTTTGCTTTTACATTAGAATTGCTGGGAGGAGTTAGTTCTTTGTCATGGTTGAGGTCAGACCAACTGATGCTAATCCAAGTATGTATCAGGCCACTCAACTGATACCACTTATAAATGAGAATACTGGTTTTACTACTGGTAGAGACTTGTGGCTTTTGAGAAACAGATTTTATTGCCACTTTTGATACTTAACATCCACCTGTTTTGTGATGATTGCTATGGTAGCCTTCCAGCAATAGCAGTTGTTGGCTCATGTTTCTCTCACTATGAATTTTCCTCCCTTCCTTTGGGAAGGGGTATTTTTCTTGGTACCCTCTTCTCCCCTGCTTCTGGTCCATCATTTCTCTGCTGCTGAAAATGCTTTTAAAAAAAGACGTTAGCAGGAAGTTGAGAAAAAGGAAATGTTAGAGAGCATGAATCCCTCTAAAGTTGAGTCTTGCAACAGCCCTTGCAGGCTGTTTTGGATGGGTATCTCCTCAGATACATGAGCATTCATCCTAGCTGATGATTTTGTCATGGGTGCAGATGCTTGTGAAATGGGCCATCTGCAGATTTGGGTCCTGTGACTAGCTCGAATTAACATTTAAACATCCCTGAAGATTCCAGGGGCCAGATAACTCCTCTTAAATTTTAGCCATGGAGAAATACATAGCAAATAGACTGCATTTAGTGTATACTCCTCCCTTCCTAAGCAGATAACATTTCACTAATAGTTTTCTACTGCTGCCAGTGCCTAAAGTGGAAAAACAGCCTAACACAGTCATTTAGAAACTGAAATCAAGGCTAGGTCCTGTAGCTCACAAGGCTTGAGTAAATACATCCCAATACCTATCAGTTAGGGTCCAGCAATTATTCATGTTTTTTAGTTTATCATGTGTACAGTTTCAGAAGTCAAGGATGGGGAAGAGGCGAAATTTAAAAGTTTTAAACAGCAAAAAAATAGGAACCTCTTTCTGTAGGATTTCAATGTTTTGTCACTACCCAGCCAGCTGCTACAGTAACTTGAGGACAAGATTTCATTTCTTTTTTTCCCAGAAAATGAGGAGGAATATAGGAAAATCTGTGAACTTTGTCAGTAAGATGTTTTTCATTTTCTAGCTAGTGTGTAGATTTTTAGCTCAAGTGTAATTTCAAATGCGTATGACCCAATTTAATACTTGAATTCGCTCCTGCCTGCTCTCTTCTTCCAGTTTTAGATTTTCCTTCATAGAAACATTTTTTTATTTTAGAGAAAAGCATTACTTCATGTACTCTCTATCCTTGACACTCATCTCAGGAGCATGCAAGCTGTACTTTTGTTTTATTAATTAACCTAGTATTAGTAAGATGCTTTGAAGATGGTAAGCACCCTCAAGGTGCCAATATAATTATCACCTTTTCTACCCAGTATGTTCCTAGATGAAAATGTAATACGGGTATAATTAATCCAAGATGGTAACAGGCAGGGGTCTCATAACATGCTAATGGCTTGGAAATCACAAGTTACAATAGCATCATTAATTTACAGTTTAAAACATAGCTTACAGAGACAAGTGCACTGGTAAAAATGCAACATGGAGAGTATTCTGATGAAGTTATGGAAATTTTGTATATGGAGATGCACGTATGACAGCACACTGCACAATTAGCAAAGAAGATTAAATGGTTTTGTGGAGACTAGTTTACATTACTATCTTTCTGCAACGCTTGGGGTATTTTTATGGATTCCCTATGCCTGGGAGCACTGCTTACACCTCTCTCTCTCTCTCTCGCCTTTGGTCACTTTCCATGCATTTTTATCTGTGCAGTGCTCCTTGTTGAAACACTGCTGAAAAGCTGGCCATATTTATACTGCAAAGTTATATCCTCACAACTTTACTGGTGGTCGTGACAGGGCTTGCAGCAAGGTAAGAATTCCTGAACTCAGCTGCTGATGATGTGCCATAGCAAAGTGGCTAGGCACACCTGGAAAGGTACCGGACAGCTAGGATTACAAATAGATGCCTGGTGCCTTTGGATCTAAGCTAAGAACAGTTTCAAATGTAGAAATATATCTGCATTTCTTTGAGGAGTCAACAAATAGAATTGTACTTTACCATGAGTTTGTTGGCCATGAACCAAATCAAGGAAGAGGAGACAGCTGGTGAGGCGTATATATTCACACCCTCTTGCATTGACCTCAGAGTTTATCCCAACTGTGCATAATTTCTGCTTGATGGAGCAAACTATTTCTCATACTATTACGGTATGTCACCCCTGAACTTCAGTCCTACAAATAGTTGATTATATGAAAAGGCCTATTAACTTCAGTAAGAAGACTCCTCGTGCACAGAAAGTTATGCAGTGCTGGTCCAGGTGATGATGTTATTTTGAGGGGTCTAGACTATCTAAAGTCTCCATACAAGTTTAAATTAATTCTCCCAGGCAAGCAAACTAGAAGTTTCAATTTCTGTGTTAATTATAAGTCTCCCATGTCTGTCGTCCATAATTTATATTCATCGGCTGTAACAGAAGGGAATCTCTGCAGTTTTGATTCTACAGAGACTGAGCTTTTATTTTCTCAGTGTGCAAGAGTTCTTGGTTTCAGTGAAATCCTCTGTCATTTCTCTTTTTCCTTGGCATTCTTTTGCTTATTCACAAGGGTTATATGCTTTAATGAACATTGCTTTTTCTTCTGTCTCAGCCTGTCAGAAGAATTTACTAAACCTTGTGCCTTGTGACTAATGCATTTAGCAGGTGCATGGAGTATATGTGTGGTGTGGTCTCTTTAGAGTTGCTGTCTGTGTAAATTACCAAGCTGCAGAACAAAAACATCAGGCATTCCCTTAAGGGTAAGCGTGAGCATAAATTGTTTAATGCTGGCCAATCGTAGCAGGACTCAATGTTTGGCTTCATCAGAAAAAGGAGTTAGGGAAGAACAGTGTGAACCATGTCTGTACCATGTGTGCAGAGACGTATCAATCAGAGTCACCTCAAGGCAAGGAGGCAACAGCCCCCTTATTCCTGTTTGACACTTCCCCAGCCTGGGTACATCACAGTTTCCCTTCTGGCATGGCATCATTCCAAGCTTCCATCCTGCTTGCACAGTGAGAGACAGCCACACTCCCCTCACCAGAACCTACTTTGCACCTAGGAAGTGCAAGGTTGCAGTGCAAAGGGTGTGTCTGTGGGCCAGACACAACATGGCCATAAATTTATGCTCAAAAAGCATTACCTAGGACTTGAACTTCTCTCCTTTGGCAGACATCTGCAATCATCATGGTTAAGGTTCAAGAACAGCACGAGTAGCACTGGAAGATGCTGGAATCTTGAAACTAATTTTGGGATGGGAATCTCCTTTGGAAACCAGGTCTTGTATGTCAGAATTGACCCTGTCTTTCAGAAAATGCTACACAATGTCTGTTCTCCTCCAAACAGGGCCAGCTCTTGGGTCCAGCGAATTTGCGGAAAAGCTGAAGGTTACATGTGAAAGTGCTGCTGGAGTGTTTAAAAAAATTATTCCCTGAAATTCTTCAGTTGAACGGAATAATAATATGGCCTCTACTGAGTGTGCATACACAAAGGACCCCCATACTGAATAGCAAATCAGAACAAGGGCAAATGCATTGGCTTCCTAGGAGGAGAGAAAGGAGGTCCCACTGCACAGTGATGTCCTATTTGATCACAACACTGCCACAGCAGCTAGCTGATGGGGAAAGATGCCATAAGCAGGGGAAGAGGCTCTGGTAATAAGAAATTATGTGAAGTACACAGAAGTGTAAAAATCCATTGCATTGAGATTTCCCCTATAGCTGCTCTGCTATGTAAAGCTAATTGCAAAGAGCAATAGACACAAAATCATCTACTGTTAAGAGAACACAGATTTCTAAGCTACTGAGTTTCTTTAACATGTCTGGGTTTCCATAACAATCTACAGGTATAATAGATCTGAAGAATTTAATCCAGTGTGCTTATTTCTCAGAAGTTACTGCATTTTTAAATTAACAGCCTTGGTTAGCCTTTGCCTTTGTTCCTTATAATGCTGTCAGACGGATGCTTGAAGAGAAAGGAATTTTAGTGCTCCCAGCTTACTGCTCTATTTTAAAGGGGATGGTGTGGCCCAGTGGGCTGGAACGAAGGAGATTGATTCTCTGCCAGATAACCTTGAGTGGCTGGTTTCACACCTACGAGCTTCAGCTCAGCGTAGCTGATAAAGAAAGGGGGAAGGGGAGCTGGTAGCACCTCCTCTATGCAACTGTTTGAGACATGAGGAAAAAGCTCTGTTTAAGAGTGACCTGCAGCTACAGCTCCTGAGGCAGGCCTGTTTTGGTAAGTGACTCAATTCTCCCATTTGACTGTCATTCTGTAACTAAAAACACATCTTTAATGCAAACACATTCAGTCTGATCTATTCAACCTGTTTTTCAAGGTTAATGGTTAAATGGCTAAAAATATAAATGAAGATATTCAAAGGGTTTGCTGGAACAATGGTGTAAAATTTTACATCCTCTGTAATGGTACCTGTTCTTCATCCATCCATACCCTTAAAGCACATGGGATTCCTCCTCCTCTGAGTTACAGCTGTCACAGAAGAAAAGCATTTTACTGAATATTGTCAGTCTAACCTTTAGGAACAGCTCTTTGAAGAGAGAAGCAGAAAGTCTAAATTACATCTCAGTTGCAGATGAAAAACCCATGAAGTAGTAGTCAGGGAAGCTGTATTAGTAGTGAAAGTCCATTTCATTACAAGTGTAAACTGTTGAAAGAATCTATGCTTCAATATCTTTGGGAATCTGGAAAGAACATGAAACCCATGTAGTATTTATAGATGAACACAAATATTTGGATGCTGTGTAAGGCTGGTTTAGAGCCTTCAGAAGCAATGAGCTGTGTGCTGTGTTCTATTTAGCTGCTCCCAGAGCTGACATGAGTTGTTGTTTGTTTTCTGTTAGAGCAACACCTAAGAGTCCTCAGCAGGGACTCTTGACAGTGAGTTAGTTCCCCTGTATTTCTGTCTAGCTGTCTGCATGCTGTCCAGATGTGTAAGACGCAGTATCTGTCTCAAAGTACTTGAAGCCTTACTAGGCAAGACAGCAAAGTTCTGGAAGTATAGAAAGGGAGTAGTGAAATGAGTAGCCAATACCACCAAACACCTAGAAGCAGGTATTCTGAGTCATAAAGAAATGTCCTACCCATCAAAACATGATCTGACTTTTAAGACACAGAATCTCTGTGAATAGTTGAAGCTATGCAGAATAATAATGCAAAGGAATCAGAAAAGGGATAAAATGTTGTGCCATAGGATAATTATGGTGGTGTTAATGATACCTTGATGACCTACTTGATTTTTAGACTACATATTCTTCAAAATTGTTAAATCTCATCTTAAAGCCTAAAAGTACAATGTGATTTTTTAAGATACATGTAAAAATGAAATTATTTTGTACTGCCAAATGTTTTTCCACATGGTATAACGTGGTGGTTCTATTAGTAATCATAATAAACCGAAACACTGGCATCAAACGCTCATCACTTCTCCACATTTAGGACATTGTAATCTATGTACTTGTTCTTTCTCTCCTAAATGATTGCACAATGTGGAAGAATAAGACAGCATCCTTTATAAGACTATACATATTTTTTAATGCTGCAATTTTCAGAAGCCACCAGGAAACAGCCAGAGCGGCTGGATGCATGAATGTCAGATGGCTTGAAATAGTTGTGTACTTGTTGTAAGGACAGCTCTGTTGCACCTGTCATTGTCCATGAGGTTCTTTAGTATTTTTGTTTCCCAAGGTGCTATGAGAAAGACCCTGAATGAAGGAATGGCCATGAAGAATTTCTGCAGCAGTTTTTTTTATAGAATGTTGGGGCCAGGTGAAGCAAATTTGTAACTGTTATGAACTGGCACTTGGACTGGCAGTTAGGAGATGTAGCTATCCTGGGCTCATCCTTTGCTTTCATAATACATGGTTACATGTCCTCTCTTCCTCTCAGTGATGAATAATATGTTTCAGAGCCGACTGGGACAAAAAAACCACGTGGTCTCCAGCTCACTACCGCCCCTATTTCCACAGTGATGTGGAGGGAGAAGAATTAAACTAAAAATCTCGAGGGTTTGAGAATAAGAATAGGGAGGGTAATAATCTACCATTTAAGATGATGAGTAAAGAACCAGAGAGAGTTAGGGAGAAAAACATACATTTAATTCACCACCACTGTTTACAAAGTAGGATAGTGAGAGGAATATATCAATAAAGATGACCCGATCTTAAATATACTTTGCCTCCTCTCCACACTCCCCATCTCTCCGGCTACCTCCTCCTCAGTCACCAGTGCAAAGCGGGGAGGGGCTGGAGGATGCAGTCCATCTGGCCATTACTCATTGTCCATGGCAGCTCCTCCTTGAGAAAGAGGGCTCCTCGCAGTCTCTCCTTCCTGCCTCGTGGTGTCCACCTCACAGGAGGCAATCCTCTTCTACTGATGAGTCCCTCAGGGCCACGGATCACTTTGGGCACGTCCCCCGCTGATGCCTTCTCCCTCTCCTTCTCCTCTGGGACTCTTCTCCTCCTCTTTCTTCTCAGGGTGGTGTTCCTTTGTTCTTCTCTTACCTCCTCTTCCCCCAAGAGAAAAGTTCCCCAACATTAAAGAGAGGACAGCTCAAACCAAGACTAAACTAGAAGAGAGATAGAACAATGACGACGCATCTTAAATACCTTGATGGCAGAAGACCTGGTTGGCCTGGCCCTGGCCAGAGGCAGGTCCAACTCCTACTTGGGAGTGGGGGAGGCTCTCTAAGCTTCACAGAAGTCTACCCCTGCTTTTACAAAAAAGCTGCCAGACTCAGACCCATGACAAATGGTTTCCATGACAAATAATCATGGAAATTATACAAACCTCTAAAATGAATGTCCCAAAATTATCTACTTGATTTCAGATATTTCAAGATAACTCAGGACTTTGAGCAAGACTGAATAAATTTTCTGCATCAGTGGCTGCAGTTTTGAGAACTTTGGTCCAAACATAGAGCACCACGTTAGTAATGAATATTACTCAATTAGCATTACAGGCACCCATAATTCAGGTAATCATAAATACCATATTTCCAAAGAAGGACACAATTTCACCTGAAGGGTTTTTTTATGTTTCCTGCTTGGTTTTTTTAGGTCTCATAATTGTAGAACTGAGTGATATTTTTCCTATGATGGAATCAGTTGACAAGCTTCTCTCTCACACTAAGTCTCTGATAGTCTGTTTGGATCAATTCTGCACTCATTCATTTAACACACCAAGGACAGTTTTCTTTCCCTCAATCAAGTGCCCAATGGATGTATATCTTCAAACTGTGCTCTGTTTTGAAATTCCTGCCCCTTGTGTTCGAAGAGTCATTGTCAGAACAGAGGGGGAAAAGATTGATCCTATTGGTGTTTATGGACTCTAGCCACGTCAGCAAATAACTTGGCAAAGAAAGAGCAGTCCAGCAGATTGCACCATTTGGTGCTGCGATAATTATAACCACACTACATGCAGTTCAGATTCTATTTCAAGGTGGGTTTAGTCTAGTCTCCTGAATTAAGCATCTAGGCTCGGGCAAATCAAAGAAGTTGCGGGCAAAAGTCCTTGGTACAAATCCTTATGTCCCTGTTAAGGTCTGAGGTACATTAGCAATAAATCCATTTTAGAGGGTTTTTCTCTGAAATGATTCCACTTCACATATCCCAAAACCACACTGCATACTGAAACAATGCTCAGAATGAGGGAATTACTGTGGGTTCCTGTTCATGACAACACCAGTGTTTCAAACAAAAAATGCTAATATGCCTTTACCCTTACATGGGGATAGTCCAGGAAATATCACAATTGTTTGCTTCAATGACACCATGGTCAATAATGCGGTGCCCTGACACCAGCCTTACTAATGCGAATGGACCATTCCTAACTGTAGGTACTACACCTTATAGAAAATATTCGCGAAACTGCATTTTTAAACAGTAGCCCTCTGAATTTCATGGCAGCTAGCATGACAGGAAACTGTATATATTCTCTCTGTTTGCAATGCTTCTTGCTACAAGCAGTGCTCTTCAGTTGGCTTTGGTCTTTCCGTCTTGCAGATTTGATCACAGAAAAGAAGTGCAGGTTTTGAAATCTGGTATATTGAATTAGTCATTGGTTCATTTTACCATGCTGTGAGAAGTATATGCAGAGTCATTACCAGCTGGTCTCCTGAAGCGTTCTGTACTAAAAGATGATTGGTTCATATTCAAAATCTTGAGTCTTGGCATCATACTCAGTTGCAGAAATGGTAATGGAAAAGTTTGAAAACCGCTAATGGTGTCAAGCAAGAGACCCAGTCCATAATTCATCTATCCTATCTAGTTTTGGGTTTTATAGTTTTGAAATTTATGTTTTATAATTCTAGTAAGAATAAGCATAGTGGTAAATGGGGAATAGATTAATAACCAGCAGTAAAAAACAAAAACAGTCTTGCCATAAGTATTAATGTAATTCTGACAGCATGGCTTCTTCAGAAGCTCTCTGGTTTTGTCTGAACAATAGATACAGCTTAAATACTTCAGAGACATATAGAAAAATGAAAAAAAAAGCAAAGGTGAAACTGATCAGTGGCAACTGCAGAGCTTTACAAATGAAAAGGCTGATCACACATCCTACCTTACCTGGTATCTGCATGAGAAGGAACAGGATAGCAAGCAACGAAACATACTCATGAGATTATGTGGACAGTGCCTAGACCACCAATCCAGTCCTGAACTGAAAAACTCTGCCTCAAAACCACCACCTGCTCTTGAAAATCTGAATATTTTAGTGAACAGTGCTGCTAACATCCTTCAAATACATGCATCATATATTCAGACTATGCTGTTATCAAATAACAAAGCTACGATTAAAAAACAGAACAGGAGGCAGTGAAAATCAGCAATTACACCTAAAGGAACAAATGTTTGTGCAGTAAGTGAAGGCAGCTGTCCTCGATTACATCAGTGTTCACAGGTGTTTGTGAACCCTAAAAATAAAAAAGTTTATGCTTTTCCCCTAATGGAGACAGAGTTTTCACATGACACCAGCTTAGAAGAACATCATGGCAATGAATGTCTTGAACGTACAATTAGATAAAATAAGGTTTGCCTACCTTAAAGTAGTTCAGCATATGTGTTCTCCTGATACTCTAGGCTGTCTTCCAAATCAAGGGTGTGGTCAGATTAAATGGGCCCAGTTGTGAGTGAACCAGTTATCAGTTACTCACTTTGGAGTTAAAAGTGGAGCGTTAGGGAGTTAATATTGAATAGGTATTCCTCTTCTAATTCAGAACATTAAATAATCCAGACTGACCTCACCCATATAGAGGGTCCATCAGAAGGCAAGGCTGGTGCACTAGATTCAGTAGATCATCACTTTAGTTTAGAGCTGGGGTTTAGATGAGAGGCTTTTCAGGCTGAGCATGCTAAGTAACAGTAAGAGTGCAAAAAAAAAGCTATTTAGCACCAGCTATTTATGTAAACATTGCTGTTACAGTACTCTATTTGCACTTCTCCAAAGTGGATTAAGTTGAACAGCTCAAAGGTGTCTTTCTGTGAAATTAGATAACCCACACAAAGAGTTAGGAAAGAATAATGATGGAACATTAAATTCACACCTGAGCTTATTTGACAATAAGTTCTCTGTATTGACAGGTCCTGAGAGCACAGAGCTCATAAATGGATTGTACACATAAACTGTGGTGTGATTGCAGCAGACGTGCAGCTAAACAGACTTCAATTCTCAGCGGAAGCACAAAGGGTTATGTTAGAAAGCAGCAGAGCTTTTGTTGGCTAATTAAATAATCATGCTGTTACAGAGGAAAACGAAGGAGAGGAAATATAAGACAGTGGTAGTTTTAAAATAGCAGTATCAGCTGGAAAGCTGCTGCACAGAATATTGACTGTCTTTGTCATAGGAATTTAAGGATCTGGACTCAGAAATTTAAAGATACTAAGGCATCACTTCACAGAGCCCTGTAGTGTCTAATCTGCTTATAAAAGTGACCCCTTATGGTGCTCACAGTTTTTACAAAACAAATGGCCAGACTTTTGCTTGCCTTACCTATACTGTGGTGTCAACTACCAGAGTCCTTTTTTCTCCGTGCTACAGCTGTAGACATAGCTGTCAAGCTCAAAGTAACTCGCTCTGCACATCCTGAAATGTGGTGTTCTGGTTTGTGTATGCATGTGGAGGCTGTGGCCTTGGCAAGCTGTGTGAGCTTGGTGAGCTTCAGTAACACTTGCATGGTGGTCTGAATCCATGTTAGTTGTTATGGACATCCTATACTTGCATTTTTGGCACCTCTTTTTGCCTTTGTATGTGGTTTAAAGTGATTTTTATCATGCAGTCACAGGTTGCTTATAAGTCTTAGAGGCAACGATGCTTGTTATGAAGACAGTCTGTAGTATGGCACTGCTGTGGATGATTTCCCATTGCCAATTTTGTTTCCTGGCAGTACCATGGTGCTTCAGGTATGTGTTTCATAGGTGCAGGTCTGCTATAGCCTCATAGTCAAGCACCAGACTGACCAACAAGAGATGAATGGTGAAATGGGTGAATGCACTGCTCCTCACAACATGGGGGGAGATAGAGCTCATATACCCAGAGACTTGTGGTAATCAGACATCTGCAGGAACAAATGTTTCCTGCTGTTGAAGAGGGGTAGATGGGCTATAAATTAATTTCTTTGTCAGAACATCCTCAGTACTTAGTACAACTGGGGCCAGAGGTCTTTACTAAGTTCAGAAAGTAGCTCATGTTTAGATGGGCAGATGTGAGGTGGGCTGACTAAAGCGACCTCAGAAGATTATGCCCTCAAAACAATGTTCTGGACCCAGGCAGCATTGAAGTACACAGGCACCTTTTCTCAGGAGAACAGCTGCTTTGCCCTCTCCATTTGCTCAGTTACTCCCCTGCAATTTTGGGCAGTGCTTCTTGTATAATTTATCACTCTTGATAGCCTTGTGCTGTAAATGTTTCATGTGCAAAGGCACTGCTCTGCTATGGGGACTGGGAGGACAGGTTGATGCTTACCAGAGCTGCCATACTAAACACTAGTAGTGTTTAACTAACATACTAACATACTAACACTAGTTAGTCCAGAGTAGAAACCCACAGGCTGGGCTGTGGGGCTGTTGCTGAAATCCTCTGCTTTAAGGGGGAGGGAAATCTGTGCACATCATGCAGAGGCATCATGCGTTCACAAAGTGCCTGGGCTGTGCTAGCACAAGGAGGTGCCGGCAAAGATTGTCCATATTCCTGAGGATGCACTGACTGCATAAAACACTGCAAGGAATAAGCAACCCAGGCTCAACCCTTGCTCCCCGAGACACCAACCTCCTCTTCTGACTGGAGGTTCTCAGATTATCAGGTCTACTCTTTCATAAGTTGTTTTCATTTTCTAATAAAAACTATACGATCAAATGAGACAGTGGTCCCATGTGACACTTGAATAGGCCAGCGCATCCTTGTCATTAATTATCTGGGTTTCAGTTCTTGATTTCAAACTTTTAAAATAATTAAGTTTGCATGAAGGCTTTATCACAGAAAGTAACCTGAATCTTACACTCAATAATGCCAGTAAGAGTCCCACAGGGCAACACATTTCTGGTTAGCTGCTTCCAAGCATCGCTTCTGGTGACCTGCTCGTACCATCTAACTGGTCTGCACTGAAAACAGTGCTGATTGCAACAAATGGATGAGAATAGTATGAGTCTGAGACAGAGGAGGTGCCAGCTGAGGGAAATTTTTCTCATTACAATATCTTAGAGAAACTTTCATTACAGTTCCCCCCAGCCAGCTTGGCTGAAGCTGAAATTCAAGTCCTCATGCCCCTGCTGCATAAACACTTCAGAAAGTATAGGCAAGGAAGGTGGTGAGGTGGCTCCATATTAGGAAGTGTTTTCATTGTGTAGAGCTCAATGACAGTGATGGTAAAGTTGAGTGCTTATGGATAAGGATGAAGGGGAAGGCCAACAAGGCAGATATCCTATTGGGAGTCTTCTATAGACCACCCAACCAGGATGAAGAGGCAGACGAAGCATTCTACAAGCAGCTTGCAGAAGTCTCACAATCACCAGCCCTTTCTCTTGTGGTGGACTTCAACTTACTGGAAGTCAGCACAGCAGAGAGTAAATAGTCTAGAAGGTTCCTGGAGTGTGTGGAAGATAGGGCGATGTGGTGGTCAGAGGCCATCTTGGGCTTAGCAACCATGAAATGATACAGTTCTTGATTCTTGGTGAGGTAAGGAGGATGGGTCACCAAAACCACTGCCATGAACTTCTGGAGGAGAGACTTTGGCCTGTTCAAGAAATACTCCCTTGGGAGTTAGTCCTGAAGTGCAAATGGGTCCAGGGAAGCCATACAATATTCCAGAAGGAATTCTGAAGGGCACAAGAGCAGGCTGTCACCATTTGCTGTTAGTTGAATGGGAGATGACTGGCCTGGCTAAACAGGGAGCTTTTGCTGAGACAAAAAGAAAAGGAGAGTTTACCACCTTTGGAAGATGGGGCAGGCAACTCAAGAAGAGTACAGGGATCTACTTAAGTCGTGCAGAGACAACATTAGAAAGGCAAAAGCACAGCTAGAACTCAACCTGGCCACTGTCATAAGAGATAATAAACAATGCTTTTACAAATTAACAACAAAAAGAAAGCAAAGGAGAATCTCCGTCTTTTATTGGATGTGTGTGTGGAAGGGGAACCTCACTACCAAGGATAAGGAAAAGGCTGAGGTACCGAATGCCTTCTTTGCCTCAGTCTTTAATAGTCAGACCAATTATCCCTAGGATATTCAGCTGCCTGATATGGAAGACAGGGACAGAGAGCAGAATAAACCCTCCATAATCCCCATAAGCAGCTGACGACCTGCTATACCAACTGGACACTCACAAGTCTATGGGAGTGGATGGAATCCACCTGAGAGTACTGTCAGCAGTCCTGGTTAACAGGGGAGATCCCAGACAACTGGAGGATTACCAGTGTGATGTGTATCTGCAAGAAGGGCTGGAAGGAGGATCCAGGGAACTACAGGCCTGTCAACCTGTCCTTGATACCAGGGAAGACTATGGAGCAGTTCATCTTGAGTGCACTCACAGGGCACATGCAGGATAACCAGGGGATAAGGCCCAACCAGCATGAGTTCATGAAATGCATGTCCTGCTCGACCATCATCTCCTTCTATGACCAGGTGATCCACCTAGTGGATGAGGGAAAAGCTGTGGATGTTGTCTACCTGGACTTCAGTAAAGCCTTTGGCACCATCTCCCACAGCATTCTGCTGTGAACAGAGTTAAATCCAGTTGGTGGCAAGTCACAAAGGGTGTTCCCCAAGGTTCAGTTTTGGGGCCACTCTTGTTTAATATCTTTATTAATGATCTGGATGAGAGGATGGAGTGCACCCTTCGTAAGTTTGCAGATGACACCAAACTGAGCCAGAGTGTTGATCTGCTCAAGGGTAGGATGGCTCTGCAGAGGGAACGGGACAGTCTGGATCGATGGGCCAATGTCAAATGTATGAAGTTCAACAAAGTCAAGTGCTGGGTCCTACACCTGGGTCACAAAAACCCCAGGAAACACTACAGGCTTGGGGAAGAGTGACTGGAACGCTGTCCAGAGGGAAAAGATCTGGAGATGCTAGTAGACAGCAGTGATCCAGCAGTGTGCCCAGGTGGCCAAGA
>NW_009724360.1:33864-78303 GCF_000703405.1 Apaloderma vittatum
GACCAGCACGAGTAGGGAAGGGATTGCGCCCCTGTACTCAGCACTGGTGAGGTCACAGCTTGAGTACTGTGTTCACTTTGAGGTGCCACAGTATAGAAAAGATATCGAGGTGGTAAAGTGGGTCAGAGAAGGGTAACTGGTGAGGGGTCTGGAGAACAAGTGTTATGAGGAGAGGCTGAGGGAACTGGGATTGTTTAGTCTGGAGACATGGAGTCTGATGGGAGACTTTATTGTTCTTTACAACTGCCTGACAGGAGGTGGTGGCAAGGTGGGGGCTGGTCTCTTCTCCCAAGTGACAAACGATAGTATGAGAAGAAATGGGCTCAAGTTGCACCATGGCAGGCTTAGATTGGATATTAGAAGAAATTTCTTCACCGAAAGAGTGCTGAAGCATTGGAACAGGCCACCCAGGAAAGTGGCAGAGTCACCGTCCTTGCAGGTGTTTCAAAAAATGTAGACATGGCATTCTGGGACATGGATTAGTGGTCATAGTGGTGTTGGGTTGATGGTTAGACTTCATGATCTTAGAGGTCTTTTCCAACTTAAATGATTCTGTGATTCTATAAATCTAAATATCTGAAGTCAACTGTGCATTCAAGAGTAGCTCTGGGCCCTTGCCTAAATGAACTTGGAAAGGCATGAAGATGACCCAAATCTGAGTAGAGCAAAATGTGGCTGGAACTCACACTGGACAGAGCATTCTTAGTGTGTGCTGAGTCAGGACTGCTGATGTGGCAACTTAACTTGCACTTACCACTTTTTTTCTGCTCAAAACTCACCCCATCCCTGCAGGTAAAGCTGTACCTGGGAAGGTTGTGTGTTTTAAAACACTCCAAGAGGCTTTTGCAGTTTTCCTGCTTTGCACCAGCTCAAGGAGTGTATGTGTGCAATGTAAACATGCCATACAGAACTGGTCTGGTATAGTACATATTTAGCAAATCATCTCTCTCTCAAGGCAGCATTTTTTTAAAAATTAGCTTACCCCTGAATGTTCCAGGCTTGCCTGTGGCTCTTCTGAGTTCCACAAGAGTTAAGAGGCTGGTGCCTTAGGAAATCAGCTGTCTTACCTTAGTTGCATTATCTTTTATATGTCTAATTGCACTCCGATTTTAAAAAAATATTCCTAAATTTTTGGCTTAGATGTAATAAAAATATTACTTCACAAGTCAGGATGTTCTGAGGACATTACTACATAGACATGACTTGTTTGTTGTTTTGTTTTTCAGAAATCCTGACCAAAGTTTTTGCCCATTTTTATTTCCTCTCCTTTAGGGTACAAGACAAATCAGAACTTACTTTGGGGGGAAAACAAACCATAGCTCACTAGATTGTAGAAAGAGACAGGAAAAGGAGAGGAATATATTCCCTCTGAGTTCCTCACCACTGAATAGCTGTCGCTGTAACAGCACACAGTGCAGTGATAAGTGTTAACAATCCAGAGTAAGAGAAGCAGAGGGTTAAAGCAGGAAAGGACTAGAATGAAATGTAAAATTATGCTGAAATATAGTGCAATTATATCAAAGAAAGGGAGAACCTTGCCCTCAACATTAAACTTGGGCCTGTTTGAAATGGCAGGGATTTGGACACAGGCAACAAAGATAATCAGAGAGGAGGGCTGTCTTTAAGCACAGGTTGAATACACCCTGTTCTGAATTAGGCAAGAGGTGGAGAGCAGTGATGGGATAATCCTTAGTGAAGTAGAGGATCATAAGATATTTCAGGGCTTCTGCTCATTCTTGCTCACCTTGTGAGACCAGGAGGGGACACTCAGTTACACTTAACGGAAATTTTTCTTACCTGGCAGATAATGGACCTTTGTCACTCACTGCCACAAGATGACATTGCTCTCACCTATATAAAAGGAAGGTTGAAAACTTTCCTGACTGTGGCAGATCAAATCAGTGAAATGGGATTTTGTTAACTAGTTATTCTGGTTTAGGTGAACTGCAGACCTTACATCCAAAGCCTGGATGGATTAAAATATTTATGCTAGGATTAGTTCCTTACACTGGCAATCTAATACTGGTGGTGCAATGCTTTCAATTTCATTACCATATGACCCCTATGATAAGGTTCTATAGCTTTTTCTTTCTGTAGGAATTTATCTATGTCAATACAGGCAAAATCATTGTTGAAAGAGCAGAAATTATTCACACTCTATCAGAAATTACCATGATAGCCCTTCTTCCCTGACCATGAGAAGCGCAGTGGTGCTGTTCACACGTTGTTTTGAAGCAAGTGCTGAAGGGAGATAAAGTGTGTGCTATGTCGCTTTTAATGTGGCTACAATAGTTTTTTATTTACGGGCTGCTGGAATTTTTGTTGTGCTACTTCAAAGTAGCCATCCATATGTTCTAATGCTGTATATTTGCAAAAATGGGGTGTTGTGCATAGATAAGGGCTTAAGCAGGTTTCAGAGTCCTGCTATCTCAGCTTGCCAGCATCCAGATAGATCTTCCTTGATTTTCTCTCTCTTTGTATTTCTCATGCTGTTCTAGAACTTTATAACTTTGCAGACACACACACACACACATATACGTATGCAACAAACACACATGCATACAGCAAACCTAGATTTACATAGATGTGTGTGGAGGAGTCAGTGTGTATATATTTAATATTTTGGGAGGCAGGGGATTAAAGAGAGAAATCTGTTTTCTGTTACTTGCCTTGAGTTTCAGGCAATATTTTTTGATCATTCTATAAATTGCTTTTATTTACATATGGACATATGGCTTTCCATACCTCATTCTCTGCCCCCATGATTTTCTCTGCTGAAAAAACTTGAATATGATTGGACCCAAGAAGCACACAGCTCCAACACAAGAGCCCCTCATGTTCAGCATGCAGACATGGAATCACACTGATGCTGACAGTCTTAAGCACTTTTAGCTTCCCATGCTCGCCAGAACCATTTGCTACGGCTGGTGGACTAGAGCCTAAATCTGCAGCGCTATATGTTGGTTGGTGTTGCATTGATCAGAGCTTCTCAGGGCATATCAGAAGGTGGCTGTGAGTCTCATCAACCTGAAGAAATTTGTCTTCACTCTTACCACTGCAAGCTGTCACGCAGGCAGACAAGTTTCGAGACAACAGTGTTCCCAGCAAGCTGTTTGCTTGTGTGAATACATGAAAACCTGTTAATACATTTTTCCTGCTAGCACATCTGTACCTCTCCCAGCTGCTGGGGAATCTGGGTGAAGAAGAAAATACTTGGCCTTACCTCGAGCTTCAAAAAAAAGGAAACAAAGAGGTGGAAACAGTTCCCGATAAGTATTGTAAATTGTCTTTGGCAGAGCTGGAAATGAAACACAGATTGTCTGCATCCTTCATCTGCATCAAAGTAGTGCATCTCCCACAGGAGCACTGACCACAGCCTTCAGGTCATCCAGTCCTGAGTCCTAGGGAGGCCGTGTCACCCATACAAAAACTACAGCCTATAAATATTTGGTGGAGTTGACTTGCAAGATTCTTACAGCTTCCCACATATGCTCTAGAGCTAACTGTAAATGAGAAGGTTATAACCCAGGAAATACACTTAAACTAGCAAGCAGCACTAGTTTAAACCAAGCACTAGTTTAACCCAAAGTCTGAATTTGAACAGATAAAATTGTGTTTGTTGTAAAGCATTAGAAACTTTGAGGTTAGGTTTTCTCTGTTACTCTGTAAATATTACCTCTGTAAAGATTTAGTTTTCCAAGACTCCTCACGCCTTTGCCAGGCAATAGATGTATATTGCAATGAAAAGGCACAACACTGTCTTTCCTGGTGGAAAAGAGAAGTGAGCAGTGAGATGGTCTGCTCTCTGAAGGTACAGAGAGGAGAGGGATTTTTTGAGTTATTTCTAAGCACACATTAGTGTGTGTAAATCCCATCCAATGGAATGATCTGTGTCTTTTTAAATGGCATCACTGATAGCATCTGTCAGAGTAAGTTAGAATCTGCTTTTAAAGTTTAATTTCGGCAGCTGCTGAGCACTGAAGTGAATTCAAGTCCTTGCTGGTCTGAAATCACACTGCTGTGTTCTTGTTAAGGAAACAAGTAAGCATCCCTTGGACAGAAAACCATTATCAGGGGGCCAGTTAGCTCAGTGGTTTGAGCACGGTGCTGGCAACAGTGACCAACAACGAGGTCGAGGGTTTGATTCCTGCTCGGTCTCCACGTGTTGCCTGGGCTAGTCGAGAGGTGGCGTCCCTGCCCATGACAGGGAGGTTGGACTAGATGATCTCTTAAGGTCCCTTCCAGCCTAGGGCATTCTATGATATGATTCTATGATTTTACCAGGGCTGGGATGATCAGTTTAAAAGGGTCCCACTGTAAACTTTTTGCGATCTCCTTCCTCAAGATATTTCTTTGGGATATTCCTCTTCTCTCCGCTGTATAAGAAGAAAGATCATTTTTATATTTATAGATGTATTAAACCTGCTGCCTTTTTCCAGTCTATTCCCCTGAGGAACGCCTTACAATGCTGTGTATTGTGTCCTGTCCTGTGGAACGGTTTCCTTGCCAAACCATCCCTGCTGAATGACATACTGCCTTTGCTGACCAGCCCCAACATGAGTACAAGTGGTGCGTGTTCATGACAACTTTCCACCCAGCAATATGTGCAGATACTTTGTTTGGAAGGCATCGACCCTCAGTGGACTACATCTCTTCTGTTTCGACTTGCAGGACATGCTGCAACTGCTTTAGTGGTTTGTCAGGCAATACACGTCACTGCCAAGTGTTGAATTTGCTGTGCAAAATCAGATGTCATCAGCACTGACCGGTCACCCTGAGTTATAAAGTGATGCAGACCTTGGTTTGATTAATGTCTTAAGGGTAATAGGCAGAGGGCATAACTGGAGACAACTTTCAAGCCCAGTGCCTGTGAGATCCAAGGTATCCTCACTGGATGCTTTGACACTGTGTAATTACAAGTGGCAGATGTTAATTCCCTGGGAGCTGCCCAAACCAGGTCAAATGAGTTAGGCTGTGAGAATGCACTGAGAGGTGGGAAGAATTGCTTTCTTCCTCTCTGAAAGACATCAGTGACTCTGGATACTAAAAAAAGACAAAACTGGGTTTCCTAGTTCAGAGATGGCACTTATTAGTTATTCCAGGACCAGGAGTTGTCAGGGTGTTATGGCCACATATTACTGGTTGGGCAAGGCGCAAACAGGAACCATCTGCTGGTTGTTGACCACAGCTGGTTTCTTGCCTTCCTGTAAGTACACATGATTGAATCTGCTTGCAAAGGACCAATCTGCCTAGTTTTAGGAATAAATCCTTTTTCAAAGGAACACCTTGGAGTAATGTTTTCTGCAGAAATGGAGCTGGCCTGAGTCTGTTTCCTAATATTGTTGGTGGCGGAATCCAAGCTAGATACGTGGCTGGTATTTCCAAAAACTTCATGCAGCATGCACACCATGCATACAGGTATGCCAGACTGGTGATAATCAAATACAGGTTCCTCAGGTTACTGGCAAGGCATGTAAGTGAAATCCCTACATACACTGCTTAGCTTGCATCTCTTCATCCCCCGAACAGCATTTTTTCTGATCCTTTCCACATTGTTCAGTTAGCATTACTTTTGCTTTATTCCTGGCAAGTCAGAGTTAAAATGTCACTGTTTAGGTCTTTAATCCATGGAACAACTTGACTGATTTAATGAAATGGTTCCCATTACTCTTTGTGGACTTTGAACCAAATCCTCACTTCCCCAGCATTGGGAACAGGAGATGAAAGGCACCTTGACCTCGGTTGCTGATATGAATTGTAACCGTCTGGTCCCTGGAGCTGGATCTGCTGCCAGCCCTGGGCTAAGAGACCAAGTGGACTGCAGAGGTCTGGTGGCCAGGGAGCTGAATAGGAAATACCGTGGGAAAGCTATCTGCTGTGACTTTAACAGAGATGAGGTCAAGCCATATTGAAAAGTATGTGAAGGGAGACACTTTGTATTTTATACAGAGTTCTCAAGTGGCCCTTAAATCTCCTGCTAAAATCCCTGCCAATCTTTAAGGATCATAAAGGGAGTGTATTATTGTATTATGCTGGTTTCTCCCAGAAGAAGCAGGGGAGACATTAAGGAGAGATTGTCTTGCTAGCTGACAGTTACTTCTTATGAGTGTTTTGAAGTCCATATCACATATTTATATTCTCAGGCTGCATTATTCTTCCCATGTTTTTTGAGGTCTCCACATATTTTTACAGAAGGGCTTCCTCTTAACATAGTGCATTATCAGTCATAGAAAAATTAGGATGATGCAGCAGCTTGTAGCTCATTGCACATCTAACACAGGCTTCAAAAAGTCTTGCCCATGGACCAGCAAAGCTGACTTTGTAGCTATAGCAGCTATGAATGTTCTGTTTCTCTGCTGGGAGTGACTCACGTAGCAGCTTGGATAGCTTGTCCCAAGAGTGCTGTTCTCCCTCTAACTTCAGTGAAAGAAATTAAAATGTGTTATAATAATAGCAGTATCTGATAAATCTGCTGCAGATGGGCAGAGCTGCAGGCTTTAGCAGAGCAAATAGGCTGGCTTCAAAGAGCTATTACTATGACGAAAATTGTAACTCTGGGACGATAAATTCTATGCGCGACATCTGGGTGTAAAAAAAACGCCTTACTCTCACACATGCTGTGAAGCCTTTCCGATGTGTTTTGCTTTGCCTCTCTGGTGGCTCGAGTTGAAGTCATATACTGAGCTCCCAGCCACTGTCCCACAGCCCATTGCTGAGGGCAGGGGCAGGCTGTGCAGGCACTGTAGTATTGATGTACCTGCCAATAGAAGCCATGATTTAAAAAAAAAATAAAATAAATAGTTCAGAGCATACATGTTACTCTGTGCTGTTTTCTGACATGCTTAGGGTCAGGAGAGGAAGTCACACCACACCCTCCTGGCTGGTGCCCTTTCCTGCAGGTTGATGAGAGTGCAGTTGCATAGCTGGAACGCAGAGCCCTGCACGGCCAAGCTACAAGGCAACAAAAGCAAAGCCACAGGCAACAACCAAGAGGTGTCTGTCAGATGCAAACATCAGGGTCTAGCTGGGGGCCTGGGGGCAGTTTTCGATCAACTTGATCCTCCTCACGCTCTGATCAAAGAGCAGGCTAGTCACTTTTTCCTCCCTCTGGGAACTGCTATGAAATCAAGCCTTTTGCAGGAGGTGAAAATACTGCCAGCATTTCACAGGAATACTTTTGGCGTGTGATAGACGATGGCTGAGTCCTCACAAGTTTGATAGGCACGTCCTTCACAAGCAAGCTGTGGCATGGTGGGTGGTCGGGGATGCATGATGCTGGAGGCTGCTGCATCCTGTTTGCATCCTATTTAGGAGAAATGTTGCCCACATCACTAAGACAGACAGTCCAGTCTGCAGCCCTGCTGGGACCAGGCACTCAACAGCTCTTCTCTTAAACCTGGACTGATGACTGATGGTTATTTTTCACCCAGTGAGCTTGTGCATGTCATCGGAGCCAAAAATCTACTTGTAGTTAGCGCCCTTTAAATAGAAATTATATCTAGCTCATTACAGTCGTTGTGGCTAATAATCACTGACAGATGTCTCAATAAAACCAGGGAACAGCAACACAGCAGAGGAGTGGGTGGTGCCTCTGCTGCCTTCAGTGACCAAGTTCTGTGTGTCAGTTCAGTGGCAGGGTCTGAGGCTGTACTGTGACTATAAATGGCACACCTCTGCCTCTGTTTTGAAGTATCTCCATACGGGAGCAAAGAGATACTGAAAGCTACCCTAGATTCTCCAGTCTGTCACTGGCATTGCTCCCAGAATGCAGCGTGCTGAAACTTTGAAGTTACCATTACAGGGATGTGGGAGGAATTGCTTATCAAAGAAAGAAAAGTCTTTCTTTCCTAATAAAATAAAAAATACATGTAATGTTTCTTACAACTAGAACTGAGTATAATGAAGACAAAACTGAAATCACAGAAGATATTTTTGATGTGGCGATGTGCACAGCATTAGTCATCTGCCTTCATTCTTTATACTAAGCTTTGAGAGCCGAAGACATAATGGAAGAATGAAGGAAATTGAAATGTTGAAATTAGGAAAAAATAAATTGGATTCAGCTGTGCAGGTAATTTCCCATGCTTGCTTGCTACTTCTTTTTTTTTATTATTTTTTTCCAGTGTCAGTATATTCCAGCCATACTGAGATAAGCTAATTGGAAAAAGAGAGGACTGTGTGCTTGAAGATTCATGAAAAGCTAGTTTCAAAGTACCTCCCTTGATTATAAAATTTCCATTTCTTCAGTTGCTTGGAGAGATAAATCACCCCATCATGGCTAGAGAAAAAAGCCATACAACTGATGCAACTTTTTGCACTTCAAATTGTGTATTTGATTGCCATGTTTATTATCTGTATATATAACCTCAGTCACTGTTTAAAGAGGACAAGCAACATAATATAGAATAATTCACCATGTGCATCCAGACACTTTGAAAATCAGCATGGACAATTTGAAAGCAATTAATGAACACAGGTTCTTAACTTGAGCCAGCTTTAATGAACTGTGTTTTCTTAAAGCACTGATTAGTCCCCCTCTGGTGGTAGCAGATAACTAGGAAAAGACAGTTAAACTCCAGAGCATGAAGGGCTTTGGAAAAGCACATTGGAGGTGAGACTCAGGAAAAACCTCTAATTGGATAGTTTGCATCCTGGCAGATGAATTATCATCAGTGGTCTAGTAAGAATATTGTTTACTTGGCATTACAAATACTTTGAAGAACCAACTGGAGATGACTGACAGGTGTGTGCACTGCAATCGTGCACACTTTATGTCATTTGCTAGAGGAAGGCTTTGAATAAGTGGTAGTGAATCATACTGCCTGGTGATGCATGCAGCATATTTTAATTAGCTTTGTCAACCAGCTCCCAGTCTTCCAGATGACTCGTACTTGCTGCACAAGCTGGCAGAAAAACTATCAATCACCTTTCCCATAAATTAATGTTGGCCAGCTTTGGTAGATGACTGCCAGTCCATAATGAAAATGTGTGTCTTGAAGGGCTCTGCGTCGGTTTGCCGGACTACAGATACAGCAGGCGTGTGTTAACAAGGTAGCAAAACGAAAAGTGTGTTTATTTTGGTATAAGATCTCTCAGTATGTTTTTTTTTTAGGCTGCCAGTACAAAGAAAGATCAGGAATAGTAGAAATAGCAGTCCAGTGGCACACAGGTGAAGGCTCTCACTGAGAAGTTAAGCAGTATTGTGTTGCTGTGTTTTCTAAGGTTTGCGAAGATCCAACTCTGAGGACCTAGGTGAAATGCAAATGCTACTTAGAAAAAAAGAAAGAAAAAAATAAAGGAGAATAGAGAAGAAAGTTCAGTTATCCTCTCCCTTTCTGTACAATTCCTTTCTTACTTGTGTTGCCTGTATGGGAACTAGGCCACCTAAACCTAGCAGTGACTTACAGTTCTGCCACATCAGTTCCAGCTCTTCGATACTTCACTGTGAAACCAAACTCTGGAACATAATCTCCTTTTTTACTGTGCCTAGGCTGTTTTGAGTTGTCAGATGTTATCAGGAACTCTTAAAGCTGAATTCTGGTCCATATAATGGGCAAGGAAGAGATGATCTGTCTACAAAAGCTGTGGCAAGTAGCATGTAGCCTGGAGTTGTTAATGATTTTGTTTTGAGTAATTAGCCTGCAATTGAGCACACCATATTTTAAGGTCTCACAATTTTTGCAAGGTCTATGCCTTGCCCAGCCTCTGGGTTTCCCTTCCATTATGTCAAATTCTCTACGTGTCTTCCATGCATTTGTCATCTAGGAGTCCCCTACAGGAAAATAAACGGAAGTTTGTGCAGAAAACCACATGATTTCCATGAAGATTATGGCTCTTCTTTTCATGTGTAGCTCGGTCTGAAAAGCACCCTGAGGTGTCTGGACTAATGATTTAAGGAGGAATTAGTTGACAAAAAAAATTCTTCTCTGTTAATTTGAGCTAAATTTCAACCTTTTAGTTTGTTTCACTACATCTGCAACTGAAAGAAGTATCACTGTATATGTTATGAAAGATGTGTGTCAATACCCATCTCGAGTAGGAAGAGAAAATTTGATTACTGGATCTTTGGCAATATTCAATTTCTCTTCTACAAAAATTTAATCCCCACATGTTAAATTAACGCAGTTGACTTCCTATTTCCCTCCTCTTGCCTTTTCCCTTCCACTTCAAAATTTACAAGTTTATGTAAAGTCTTGGGTGCTCTCTGGTAAATTGTCATTTAACCAACCTGGTTAAATCAGGAGGAAAACTGCCATACTAATTCTCTGTCTGAGCCACCTATTCAGACTAAAAAAGGTTTACATGAAAATTGATCAATACTTAATTTACTTAAGTAATTTGGGAGCTCTCCAGCACAGAGATCTGGGAGATGACTGCCTTCTCTGTTGTTTTTACAGTTTTCTGGAAAGGTGCCATGTCTTCCATTCTTCCTTCTGACACAGAAAAAGGACAGGCAGATCTAACTGCACTAAAAATGAAAACACATTTAACTGAAAGGCACTGGCTGTATTCTGAGATCATAAAAACAGTGTCTATTTTATAAAAAGACATGTAGAGAAAGTGACTGGGTGGCAATTTACAAAATCAGATCCACAGAGGCCTTGAGGCACTGGACTCCTATTTCATTTGATAGGATATACATGCCATGAAAAGCTTGGGAGGCTGGTCTAAGAGCAACATGAGCTACTGGTTATCAGTCCTGGCAAGCTCAGCACTCCCAGAGTGTAGTGGTTAAACATCATCTGAAGAACCAAAATACTGCTGGGTTTGTTGTTTTTTTTAATTTTTTTTATTTTGTCCAGCTCCAGACTTTGTATATGCCCTGAACAAGTTGTGTGGACTTTGTCTGAGATCCTCAGGTTTTGAACTAGCTTGATCATACCTCTAGTTTAATCTATATGTGAGAAGTAGCATTTAAATACCTTCAAGGGTCACAGTTTTTCTACCCCAGAGAAATATGAAAACAGAGGTGCCAATTCTTCTAATATGATAGATTGACAAGAAAAGCTGTAGGAATCAGGACTCCCAAAATTTCCTGCTCAGCTGGATCAGTTTCTATCAGCTTTGCTATACTTTCAAGCACCTGCACATGTGCAGAAGTGTGATTTGGTAGCAACAGGGGTTTTACCTGTGCTCCAGGCAGTTCCAAACTATCTCTCTAGGGATTAACTCAGACGTTTCTATCCTCTCCTTAATTGACTCCTTTCCCCTAGCCCTGCCCTGCACCTGTGTCTAATTATGTGCAAGCTATTGGTGGGGAGGGAGGGTGTCAGCTGCTTTTGAGTACTAATATTTTAGGAGGTGTGCAGGTTCTGCATATGAAAGTACATAGACTGCACATAGTCTGTGTTCTGCATTTCTGCACCTTCTCTTACTGATGTTTTCTGAATTTCTTTGTTTAGCTCCAAAATGACAGTCTTGTGTTTGCATCATCTCTATCTGATTAACCATACTGCAGTGGAGAGTGATTCTCAAACTTCCAGCATAACCTTCAAGATCATGCTGTGATCCCAAATCATATGATGGAAAAATAAGCAAATAATTTCAGAGCGTTACTTGGTTTTATTTGTTGTCATATCAAAACCACTGAATCTGGTACAGGTGGTGTTGTCTTCAATTTCTCTGCTTTTCAGAAGCCTCAGCTATGGAAAAGATTAATGGCCTTGGTTTGCTCCACTGACCTAACTTAGGTTGCAGGATTTTTGACTGTGAAGCGTGAAATATTACGTGCATTTAGGAGATTCTGCATTTCTCTGTTTGTTCCCCCTGATTAAGGGAACATAGTAGTCAGCTGAATTCTGGCAGGAGGTTTTTTGTTGTTCAGGCTTTTTTTAGTCATTAAAGGCTGGGTAGTTGTCATAATGGAACATGAAGTTGAACAGTGAGTCCCAAACTCTTTCACACTCCACCAGTGACAATCTGAGAAAGATGAAAAGCTGACAGCTTCTTTTCCTGGGTAAAGCTTCGAACATTCACTGTCAAAGAAGTAGTGAAAACTTTTTCTATAGGTGCATGTTTTGCAGATGATCTTTTTAAGGCAAAGCTCTATTTGAATGGTGTTAACTCCTTCAGGAGTGGCTCATGAGTCTATAGACATTGCTAATCAGATCGTATGTAGTACACTTAGATTTATTTCAGAAACTCAGAAATAATGTGTAATAAATATTCTGTCAGGTTTTCAAAAAAGGCTACATCTTAGGAAATCCTTCTTCCCTAAAGCTAGCTGCTTTGTGAGTTAATTTGTTTTGTTTCATCCTTTCTGTAGTAGCCCTTCTTGTATGACTTCCCTTCGTGGTGGTGGTGGATACTACCAGGACAGTGTTGCCTCCATCTCTTTATCTGGCCCTGGGAGCGTCCCTTTCCACCTTCCTTGTAGAGCCTTTTGCTGCTGCTCTGTTTTCCAGAACTACCAAAACACACAGAGCTGCTGGTTTGGGATGTGATATCCCAAAGCCATCCATCTGCACACAGAGATTGTCTAACCTAGTAGATGCACATTCCTTAGAGGACCCAGAAAAGAAGCCCTTTCCAAAGTCTTGGAAAGGAGGAAAGTAACAATATTCACTCCCAGAACTTGCAGATGCTGAACTAGTTGGAGCTTTCTCTGATATCAACAGATATATGGAATTACAGTTTATCTTTTGACTTCAATCTTTTGCAGCATTTTCTCTGTCGTAAGTTTGAACTATGCATCTCATACTGTGAAATGGGATTCGCATTTCTCCTTTCTTTCCCAGTCTTAGGTTTCTGTAATTTTATGTAGACTTGCAGCAGCTGCTGTCCCATACTTGGGAAAAATTTCTCACAGATAACTTGTAGGTGCCAAATATTTGCTGTTTAAGTCAGCATATAACGCTTCTTTATTGGCAGCAGCGAGTGCACATTAGTTATCTCATTAAGCTCAATAAAGCATCACTTCAATGAAATTAATTTTAGCAGTGACAGATGTAAAAGTTGTATATTTGGGGGTGTTAACAGGAAAGTGCCTCAGATTTTCATCTTGTTTCTTGTTTCTGAGGGAATTTTGAAAAGCAAATTAGTTTTAAAGCACATTTATTTCAAAGAACAGACACACAAGTGAATAGAGTCAGTGTCATAGTCTGCCTCAGGAAATCATTGTGTCACAATGCAGCATATCTTCCAATATGAAACGAGCCCTTTTATAGGACCCTTAAAAAATAAAACTTGTATTAAAAATAATGTTTTTCATCCTAATGGAGCCTTTATTCAAATTTACTTCAAGAAAAATGTAATGTAATCCCCTTACATTGTACTTGCTCACACTTCTTCCACTTGAAATTAACTATCTTAAACAATTTTCTGTCCCTAAAGCATCAGCAGTGCTTGTAAAGTTCCTTGTTAGATCGCCATCTAGTGATTTAAAAACATGGCAAACCTTAATTAAAGAGAGTTTCTGATAGCCAATTGTAAATCACGCTACCGAAGACACTTACTTGCCAGTGCCGTTGCCAGTGTTTATAATGTGGAATCCATAATTGGACATGAGTGTCTTCTTGGTATTTGAACAAGTAATCTTTTCTCTGCTGTCAGTGTATTTTTATAGGAAGTAGATGCAAGAGGAGGGATGAAATACATCAGAAAGCCTTGAGTATACAGCTGAATAAAGAACCAATACATCCTTTTAGAGAAGTATTGATTTGGTGTACTGAAGCATAGTAGCACTAGCTCAGAATTGCTTGTGCATCAGCAAGGAAGAAATCTCTTCCATTCTGTTTGATTTGTGTTATCTGGTTTTGTACTCCGTATTCCTGTGTTAAGTATACTTATTAACTTAAGATGGTATGGGAAACAAATGTATGGTATGCTTTTAAAACATACTAGAATTTCTTGGCCAGTACAAGGCTGCTTTTATGTTTGCCAGTTACAAAACGAGCAATTGTGGGATGACCACAAATGCATGGTCTTTGCATTTGTAGAGGGAGGTGAAATATTGTAGAAGACCAAGTGCTGCTTTTGATTTGGACATGTGGTAGCATGGGCAAATAGGATGTTTTGAGAGCTTTTCTCTGCTGAATGCTTCAAAGCAGGGCCAAGCAACAGATGTTAGGCAGGATGTGATTCTCTGATATTACTATTCACAGCTGTGCTGAATGGACAAGGGTTTAATTTCTAATCTGAGAGACCACCAGTCGTTTTCCTTTTTGCAACAAGATAATTTCTCACTGATCATATCTCTCAGTGTTCCATATCTGTGCATGTGTTGTAAGAGCCATTTTTACCCGGAGTTGCTAGCAGTGATAGTTTCATCAGCCTGTGGATCACAGAGAGACTTTTGCTTAGGTAACGTCCCACAGTTCTGCAAACTTCATGTCTGAAAGGGATAGGCTGGATGTGCCATTCCTATATTATTCCTCAAATATCTCTTTTGTAATCAAAGGCTCTCTCACATACAAATTTGTATAAAGTATCAGTGACTGAAATGACCTTCCTCATGAGTGTTAAACCAGTGTGCACCAGTGTGCAGAGGGAGAGAGTTGTGCTTTCTGACAGTATTGTACAAGTGATACTTCCACCACTGGCATTGGGCTCCAGCAAGCTTCAGGTAAGAGTTCAGATATGGGTCCCTCTGTTTTCTGATTTGCACTGGCATCTAAATAACTGCCCCCTTCCCCCTATCTCTTAGACTGACCTTTCAATTGTCTTCTTTACTCATTTCTGAAGTGATCTTTGGGATCCAGTTTAGTTTTAACGGAGAGAGGTTTCCTTACCACACAGTTATAGCTCCTCTCTGCACAGAAGACTTGAGGTGATGCTTTGAGTTATAGTCTGCCCCAGAGCTAAGATAGTTCTTTGTAGGTGAGCAATTTTTAAAATTTCTTAAAATCATTTGAGTTCCACAGTGAAAGACTAGGAAACAGTATTCAGATGCTCAGCTCTAGAAAATTATCTACTGTCTTATTGGTAGGGGAAGAATGTGTCTATTTCGAAAGGTATTTCCCAAAGTCTGGGGCATGTGTGTCAGAAGAATGTTATAAAAGCTGAGTAGAGCCTCTCAAGGTCAAAATAAGATACAGAAGAGATCAGTTTAGTAGTTGGCTATGTAGGTCTCAATGATTTTATAGTATACAGAAGAGCCTTCTGGAGAGGTGAATACTAATGAGCAGAGACAGGGAGTTCTCAGAAGGATCGTACATGACTTGGCAGATAGACCTTGAAAACACTGGATTTTGCTGCTTGCCACTGTAGTGCCCATGTAGTGCCAGGCTCTCAGAGGGAGCATGACCTTGCCTGCTGCAGTCACACAGGCAGCTGTTAGCACTGTGCTGCTTCTCCTTGCACAAAGAGGAGTCAAATTGTGAGTAGTAATGTGTGATCGATGGAGAAGCTGAACAGCCCTAAATCTGGGACTATAATACACAACTTCTCCCAAGCCATTAAGGCTTCTGACAACTTGTTGGAATAATTTAAGTGTCATCTAAGCCATACCCTCCATAAATGAAAAGCCCGTGAGGGGCATTTATTGAAATGTCACTAACAAGTCCTGCCAAACTACAAATGTACTGCCTGTGTAGGTCATTTATTTACTAGCTGCCAGGACTGCTAGCCAGCTGTCTTTGGGAACGTAATTAGATGGGGATTCTAGGGCTGAAATAATCCTGTTACAATTTAAGGAAAAACATTTGAATTTCAATTCCTTGCCTGGAGTTATTTACTTTCACAAAATTTTACTTTGCTTTAGATAAACTGTGCTTACCTGCTATATTTGATCCAAAAGCTCTATGGTAAACTTGAAAGGAGGGACAGTTAATGAAGATGATAAGACAGAGTGCTTACAGTGCTAGAAGTTAGGACTTCTGTGTAGTTGACTGCTTTTTAAAACTTGATGAAAATTCTGTTGCAGCCAGAGCTGCTATTCCTCCACTGAAAGACACTGGTTATGTATTTTAGTTTGCTAGATTTATACCCTCTTTGTTGAAATATATGTGTAATTTGGTTTTCAGGCTGCATTACTGGTGGCTTCTAGCGATGAGGAAAACATTGTTTGCATAAGCCTAGCATATCTGAAAGAATTCTTGCAAAGTCATCAATGTAAATAACTGCATTTTACAAGGTGAGAAAAGTGAGCTAATAGCAGAGTACTAAAGCAATTTATACAAGGTTCCCTTGCAAGACAGTGAAAAAGCCAAGAAATAAGAAGTTATCAAATACCAGAATATTATCCCTAGAGAACATATGAAAGAAGATTCATAGGCCATCTGGCAAATTAAATCTGGGGCTTCCCTCTGTCCCAAACAGTTAATCAGCTGTTGCTGTGTCCCTTCAGTGAAATGTAAGTCTCAAATCTCTTGAGCATGAAGATGGCTCTCCGAGTCACACACAGCCTCACACGGTGTACTGCAAAATGATGGTATAAACAATCTGTGGAGAAAGCACCACAGGAGCTTAAAACTCAGGAATTAGGGTTTTTATTTATTTTATGTCTGTGCAAGGCTAGTTACTGCTAAGAAGACTGCACTGGTGATTTGTATTACCGTGTGGCACTCATCAGTTTGCTCCAATAACAGAGTAGAGAACAGAGACAGTTTTGTTTCCTTGGACTTTATTATGTATTTAGAACTACACTACATGTCTTTTTTCCAGTCTTCAGGAATAAATATCACCATAAAGTGGGTGTGCATATGCAGGCTTAGTTCGTCCTCAGACGAGAGAATAGAAAGTTATCTTGACTTTAAGTGCCATAAATGGTAGAAAGGTGGTCTATGTTGGTAGATTTTTGTTCACAGTGTGATGAAGGTCACAGGCGGTAGAAGTCAAGACTAATGACTGGCAGTGTCTTGCGAGATTATCAGAACTTTGCTGTGAGAGTTGCCCAGGAAGACCAGCTCAACTGATGAATCATTTTCTGCCCTGGAAAACAACTCCTTCCTGTTGAGAGCCAGCACTGAGAACATCTCTCCTCTCCGTTATACTCTCCACTGAAGCTCCCGAATCTTTTGTCTGTAATTGCTGTTTTGCCTCAGCTGTATATTTTAGATTCTTCCTTTCCCATTGCCCTGTGAAATCAGCGGATCTCTATACAACTTCCTCAAAAGCAGCAGGCCAGTTTCATATAGTCAATCATAGGAGTCATAGGATGGTTAAGGTTGGAATAGAATCATTTAGGCTGTAAGTGTCCTTTAGGATCAACGCATCCAGCCGTAAACCTCCAAGTCCACTACTCAATTATGTCCTTAAGTGCCATGTTTACACATCTTTTAAAGACTCAACTGCTTCCCTGGGCAGCCTGCTCCAAGAATTGATAACCCTTTGGGGGAAGAAATTTTTCCTAGTATCCAATCAAAACCTTCTTTGGCACACCCTGAGGCCAGTTCATCTTGTCTTATTGCTTGTTACATGGGAGAAGAGACCAACACCCACCTCACCACAATCTCCTTTCAGGTAGCTGTAGAGAGCAATATGGTCTCCCTGCAGCCTCCTTTCCTCCAGGCTAAACAACTGCAGTTCCCTCAGCTGCCTCATAAGACTTGTTCTCCAGATCTTTCACCAGCTTCATTGCTCTTCTCTGGACATGCTCCAGCAGGACTTTGCACTTCTGACTACATTGTTAATGTCTGAAAAAGCAGAGGGCCTAAGCCTTTTCCTGTTGTGGCTTTTTTCTGTTAAAGTTCTCTAGCACTGAATAGTAAGGCTTGCCGAGATCTTTTTAGAGGAACAGATTGGTGTCTGGAAGCTCTATTTTGCCAACTCTTTTCAACAAATGTTTTAGAACTGAGAACTTACTTTGCAGTCAAGTAAGATGACATTGGTCAATGTGGTTTAATAAGGTACTGAATACACCTCATCTTCTTTGGAATCCCAGCTAAAAGCTATGACATATGTCCTATGCTGTTGTATGAAAGCAAATATATATGGCCATTTTTCATTGTCCAGCACAGAAATGTTTGGATCTTTGTAATTCTAAGCAAATATCACGGGGCCTTCGTACTTTCTAAGACTTTGTTTGCAAAAGAAATTGATTATATTGAAATGGATATTCAAACCACCTTTGAATATTTGTATTTACTTTACTTTGTATTTACTCTACTTTTCAGATTTATGTTATTAGCTGGAATAGGATGCCACTCCATCAATAGCTGAAGATCAGATAAATTAAGAAATACATAGCAATGCCTTTTCTTCCTCAAAAGGGGAAGGAGCATCTTCACTGAGTGGCTTTTTGAGCAGCAAATAAAACCTAATTGTTGCGCGGTCTCTAACTGGACCTCACTCTACAGCAGGAGCAGTTCCTTTAAAGTACTTGATGACCTTTCCTTTGCTGTTAATTTCACATAACACTGTAAGCAAAATTAAAAAAGGGCCATTTGTGATGGATAGTTCTGTTCTGAGCAGTTCCGCTCAGTGGTTTAGCAGCCATCAGACATTTAGCCTTTGTATACGTCGGATCACAGGGCATGAAGGTGTTCTTGGAACCTTGCAATGTAAGCATTCAATACATTAATTTCCAGAGGTGTAGATTCTTTCTGCTCCATTGACTATTCTGTGAAATTAGCTGTTAAAAGTACACTTGCAGGGCAGGTCACGTTGTGTCAGAAGATAATGTTCTCTTTGGCCATTTGTAAAACTTAGCGTTTGTTGGCAAGATGTTGAGAGTCCCTAGGCATGATCAAATAAAATACAATTACAAGAATGTTGGGTTAAATTATTTCCTGTGGTAAAGTGGTTTATCAGCTATTGCTTTTGACTCATTAATTCGGCATTATGTCTCACGCACACTATTACTGGAAGTTTAGTAAAACTTTGGTTTATCTATTAACAGCCATCTGTTTGCAATGTTTGGAGTCCTTATTACTCACTATGAAATATGGTAGCATTGACATGCAGAGATGAACTGCTTAATGCACCATCACAAGAAATTGCAGTGCAAATAATTGCATGGTTTGCCTGATATAGAAACTCATGTATTGAGGTTCCTGTCAGTCAGAATTCCACTGGACGTGATGATCTACAAATGTTTTGTAAGAAACAATCCAGTTCAAATGTGCTTATGTTAGGTATGACAACCATGAAGGGAAGTAGGAGTACTCCTGAGGTCACAATAGAAATCTCTCTCAGAACCAGCTCTGCTCATCTCCCTTTGCTGCTGATTATTCCCACTGCATCTTGATTTTCTCCCCATGTGCACAAATATGTCAGCCAAATTCCATGGATAACAGTGAGGAAGGAGGTTGTGGGAAGGAAAATGACTGACAAAAAATAATTTGCAACTGCTTAGTGTCTCAAGAATTTTTAAAATGCACTGAAGTTTGTACACGAAGCTGGTAGGCAAGGAAAAATACACTTGTGCTAGCATATAGCCAACATCTTAATTAAAAGACTAGAAAGACAGAAGGGCACAATTAGTGAACTGCAGGCACTGCTAATTTGGATTGCAATATTATTCATTAATTACCAGGATTTTGCTAGCTTTTCTTTAATCAAGGCATTTTTAGTTTAAGTCTAGCAGATGGTACATCTTGTAGTTCACAGTAAGAGACTGGCCGTGATCTTGAGAAATGAGACATGTGAAGACATTTGGAGGTAATATATGTGACTAGAGTTTGATTTTCATGTGGGAAGTTTATGGGGCCTGGGCAAGGCAGCACCAGTGCTACTGGAGAGATCAGGGTGGGTTCCTAAAAAGAGATCCATTGGTAAAAGTGAGGTCAGAGTCTTAGGGAGAGATAGTACTGTCTATGGAACAAATGGTTGTACCAGCCAAGGCCACCACAGCTTTGACACCCTTTCTGCAATACTGTGGAAAGATTATTTGTCTCAGATATCGGATTATCTGTCTGCAAAAGAGATCACACAGCCTGAAGAGGGTCAGGGAGTGGGGGGTGGGAAACCAGAGAAACTAAGCAGTGTAATCTATTTGGGTCAATTAATCTAATGGAAGATACTGCTTTCTGTAAATCCTTAGATCACAACATCAGCACTGTTACTGCTGCAATACTGAATTTAGGACAGACATACCCCAAAGCAATTGACTTCCATATTTAAAAGTGTCCCAGTAGTGCCACTCTTCTGGGACTCCTCTGTTGTTTTCCAAGATACGACGTAGACCACATCTTAAAATGCTATTCAGTACAACTGACTGGCAATTATAAGTGATTTGTGACCACGGAATCTTAAAAACAGAACGTTTAGCTTATGCCTTGACTTCTTTTAGCTTCTATCACTCTGTTGAAGTGTCTGGTAATTTAGATTTTACATTGGCTGAGTAGCTGCCATGCACTTAAATGTGCATGTTGCTCTGGTTACCCTCTTAGTTCCCTCTTCTGGCTCCCTATTCTTCTGAGAGAGCTGGTGTGCTAAGATCTGACTGCAGGTCACCGTGTTGCTTGCTTGTACTGTAGATTTCTCTCAGTCTAGGGTTCAAAGCTCCTTGAAATGACAGTGTTGGACATCAATGAGAGAGGTGAGCAGTACTCTGCACCAGCCCGCACCCAGCTCGCTGCAGGATCACTACAGGACCAAGGTGGCGCCACTTACCAGAGTGGCATGGCAAGAGCTGCCAGCTGTCCCCACAGCAGTACCAGGCAACAGAATCAGTTCATTTTGCAGAAGAAGCACTGTTTTCCAACTTTGGATAGCTTTATTTCTGCTGACTTGTATCCCATGAGTGAGTCTATGCTTAATATAGAAGTAATGAATTTTCAAAGACTGTTTGAGACAGAGGAAAAAAAATCTCCAAAGCTTCATTTCCCAATAGTTCTACTGGGGCAGATAGAGGAGAGCTAGGAAGGGACTCTGTACATGCACAATTTGGCCTTGGCTCGTTGTTTCCCACGATCAGCTCTGTCATGGTTCCCAAGCCCGTTTACTTTCCCAGAGCAAGGAGAAGGTGGTGAGGTGTGCACCTACTTCCCTGCAGGCTCTTCCCACCGGCCATGGCTAGGCAGTAATTTAGCCAGTAGATGGCATCAGCAGTATAGACAGGCTCCAGACAGCCTGACACAACCCCTTCAGACTCCGTTCTGCTGAGAGCTTGAAACCCCACGCGGATTGTCTGGGTTAACTCCAGACTCCACTCTGGCTGGGCCGTCTCCATAGCCCGTGGACAAATTTGTGGCAGCTCTTCTGTCTGCACGTTGCACGGAGGGGTTTGCTGATCCACGCTTGGGTATTTGTTCATTGTGCCAGTGTTCAACCTGACCCCTGGTGGCATATCTGTATGCCCCGGGCGTTTTGGGATGATGCTGAAAGCATCAGCATGTTAATTTGACACGGTTGTGCGCAGCTATGCTGTAGACTTGAGGAATAACTGAACGAAGAACAAGGTTGGTGAGCTGCCCGTCAAAACATGTATCTAATGCGATATTTCATGGTTGAGGCAGTGGGCCTGAAGCTAATCTCATCTCAGAATGAGGTCTGGTACCGTTAGTTCACACCCCTGGCTGCCTCAGAATTATTCTCCTGCCATGACTGGCTGCATAGTTTTGTCTTCGCCCTGCAGCCTCCTTATTACATGGTGGATGTCAGGGTTCCTGCTGCTCACATTGTTAGAACTGATGTTAACTGCAAGGTTAGTGTTGGTTTGCATATCTTTAGCTTTCAGTACTCAGACGAGCAAGGAAGGCATTGAATGGATGCATAAATATCTGAATCTTTCTTATCCACTTTTTCTTTTTAAAAATAATTTATTCCTATGTACTGTATCTATGTCACTTTCATGGGTTGCTGCTGAACTTCTAGTGTTTTATTGAGCATAACACTACATCTTCTCGCTGCCTACAGGACTGTTCACGTAAAGAGTAAAACTTGTCTCTGTATAAAGAGGGTTTGCAGCATGTATTTTAGAGGCAGGATGTGAAAACAAGAGCCAGAGGAAGCAGTGATGATGCTTTTGCACCTTGTGGAGAATATAGGGCTTCATGAATTTATGGGCTGACAATGCCAGCTATTTTCAAGAACATGCACTTTTTATGCACCAGAATGGTCTGAATACTAAACTAGATGGCTCTCCAGGTACCCACTGTCATCAGCAAGGTTAGAGATGGGTACTGTGGATTGCCTTCTATAAAAGCCTGCCTCAGTGTTTCCTAGAGGGGTAAAGGCATAAGCCAGCAATGTCAGGCAGTTAATGTGGGTGTCACTTATGTATGAAAGAGTTATATTAGGTCAGACTACACGCTTAGGGACCATTAGAAGGAACGTACAGATAGATAGTTTTCCTACATGCTCCTTCACAATGGATTTTGTCCCACATTAGTAAAATTGCACAGGGGACAAATTTGATCCATGACTTGTACAATAGATGATAAGTCGATAAAAAGGGGTTATTTTAATGTACTCTAGAAAAAGATCAAACCAAGTTCTTTGTGAGTCAGGTTGGGCTTTGGCAGAAGTCTTGACTGTGACCTGAGTTGATTAAATCAGTGAATTAGGATTTCCTGTATGTGTGGAGATTGTCTAGACTACAAAACTTTTCAATAGCACTGAGCGCAGTGGTGCAGTTACATATAAATTCTCCGTCTTTTTGTATTTGATTTCTGGTTTGAGTCTTTTGGGATTACTCCATGTTTAAAGCTGTACACTTATAAGGCCAAGAAACTTCTTAAGGTGAAACCTGAAATTCTTACTTGCTGTCAGTCTACCAAAGTAAATTAGAGTGATGCAAGTCTCACCTTGTAACAGAGGAGTAAATTTACCTTGAGGGGTGATACTGGGGCATGCATGGCAGAGTAAATAAGTGCCTCATGTTCTCCACCCCAGGGTAAATACTTCACCTATCTGACTACCCTGTCATTTAGCTTCCTTTCCCTGTGAGGGAGCTCTTGGTCTCCTCTGACAGTTTTAAATATTGGCCTGAAAACAGGTGTTGATTGGCCAAAATAGGGACAGAAGCAGGTATGAGCTGGCTGAATGACAGAATTAAATTGGTGGTAAGACATGGCAGAGTAGCCTGGAGATAGGCTCAAGAGGAAGACAACATAGCGTGTTATGGGTAACCTAGATATACATCTGCACAGCTCCTAGCAGCATTCCCATTGTGCTCAGCTCAGGTAACTCTGTTTTTCTAAGATGTGCTATTTCTGAGTGGATATTTTATAACACAAGCCAGACAGTCCCCAGCTGAGTTTTTCTTGGAATTATGATATTGCTATTTCCTTAAATAGGACCTTTTTTAAAATCTGTGACTTTTCTTTCAGTTGCAATGTAAACAAGCTAACATCCAGGGTGAAATCAGCAGCATTTGGGCCCACAAGCCTGGTGGTATTAGATTGCAACAAGAGCACATTATTATAGCTTTTTACTGTATTTTTTTCCTCTCCACAAGTATGTTAGGCTTCATGCCAGCCGATTTTCACTGTGGTTTTTATGTCTCTGGGAGACTTTCAGAGGTCTGAAGATCTGAGCCAGATTGTGGATTTCTTTTTTTGTTGGTTCTTAATTCACACTGTCACATTCAAAATCCCCTTTCACTGTCAGTCCTGTCAGAACATCTCAGAGCCCTCAGATCTCGAGATACCTTAAAACACATAACACAGTTGATAATTTTTCTTTCTGCTTTCAGACTTTTTGTGTTGCAGCTTTTCTGTGTCTTTCACCCTTCCTGTGCACCTAGGAAGTCTAGAAACTTGCTTTATTTCTTCTTCATGGAAATTGAGTTTCACATCTTCTTACATACTTTCAGAACCTGTGGAGAACATGATGAAATAACAGACATTGGTAATATTGCTTTGCTGCTGCTTTGAACATCAGAAATTTAGGTATTCATTGTTGTCTGAAAGCCCCTTTTTATGACTGTTAACCGAGATTTGCAGGAATGATCTAACTGCAAAAAGGATATAAAGCTCATATTCACGTTGTTTCATATTCATTCACACTGTTAAAGTGTTCTGTAGCGCAAATGACATCAGATTGCACCATGGAAATAAATTTCAGATTCTTCCTCAAGTGACACGTCCCTTATTTCTAAGACAAAATCTGGTTTTGCCACTTGCAGTTTCCGGATTTGTTTCAGTTTCATGCACCACCTCCATATCATTGTTTGACAATAGAGAATTACCATTTCATATTACTTCTCCTAAACCGCATTGTATCTAAGATGTTTTGAGGTAGTATCCCTGCAGACTAGTTGCACAGCAGGTCTGGGGGTTTTGTGTGTGACTGAAACTTCCTCCATGTGGGGCATCTACGAAGCATGATGTCAGGTTCCTTCAACTGCTATTCAGGAATAGCACAGAATAGGTTATACTCCATGGTATTATCTTTCTGTGTAACTCATAAGAGATTTCTAGTCCAAACCATTCTATGCAATGAAATCAAGGTCAGTCTCTCAGTTGTCATGTGGCTGAGACTGCTGTAGCGCTGAAGAAATGTGGGTATTTTCTGTGTTATTATTAAACCTTTGCAGATGGCGCAGAAGAGAAATAACTTGCCCTGAGCCATCCAGTGAACAAGGCATTGGGGCTAATCAGAGAAAGAAAAATGTCTTTCATCTTACTGTGCTGTTAATCTGCAGCATTTAATGACTAGCTTGACGCTACTGTAAAAATTTAACTCTAGCTTCTATGCATTTTTAAAGAAATCCGTCCCTTTCAGCAGTAGTGTATTTGTGTTGCCTTTAAACAGTGGGTCTATGAAGGGCTAAGTGGCAGGTATTTTTTTGCTAGTAAATTTGTTAACTGCTTTGCTACAAATCTGATTCTGCATAAACTTGTCCCCCTCTGAAATAACTCCCCTCTCCGTCTACTTAGGATCCTCAATAATGAAAGTATGCCTAGTTTAAGGAAAGACGTCTTTAATGTGTGTGGAGATAACTAGACAAAGTAAATGCTCATTTGTCTCCAATATGATGATTTGTAATAGATAATGAATGTCTTGTCTACACTAAAATTTTGATCTGTGCATGTTAAAATGTGTTTCATAACTAAGACACAGAATTGTTAGACAAAACATAAATGCCTCCTTGAAGAAGGCGCTGTGGAGTAGGGGCCACTGGGAGTGGCATTGGTGGGCGCTAAGTTGGCTTCCTGATGGAAAAGGAGTTCCAGGTGAACGCTGTGGGCATTTTGATGTATACAGCTTGTTCATTTATACTATAAGCACTGGTCCCTGGACAGAAGCAATCACAGAAGGAAACTTACCTCCATAATCTCAGCCTGAAAACCTGTGTGCCTTTTCAAGTAAGAGCTCTTCCCTGGTAATTTGCTCTACCTCAGAAAAATTTTAAGTGATTATGCAATTCTTTCTTGCTTGCCACAGTACTCTTGCCTCTCTCCACCACCAAAACTCCCAAATCCTAAAAGTCTCTATATCCCACTGCCTAGCTGCTGAAGGACTAATAAAAATGAGCCTCAGAAATGTCTATTACTGCCTCAACTGTTGACTGGTAATCAAAAAAACCCTGAAAAACAATGAAAAATTTAGAGAGGAAGTCATATTCTGTGTCTGTGAAGTGGCAAGCAAGTTGAGGTAATCAGAATGGAAGATGCCCTGGATGTAGTCATAATATGCAGAATCAATGAATGATATAAATCTCAAAAAAATGGATAAAAGAGAGTGAGAGGATTTCAAGTAAGGCTGAAAAGAAATTGCTTAAAAATTGAAGTATTTTATACTACAAAAAGAGTATATACCCGTCTTGACATTATGTCAGACTTTCGGCCCAGCTACTTGATATGAAATTCCAGAATGACTAAATTAGAAAGAATTCTAGGAACTGCTTTATCTAAAATAGTAAGCACTTGGGCTTAAGATGGGACTTTCGCGTAACTGGCTTTTACACTACCTTGCTGCTCAGGTGGAATATGGATTACAATTTTATGAGTGCTATCTTATAGTTGCCACATGTAAATTGTCATGAGTGACGTGAATATTCTCAACAAACTACACAAGTGTGGACACTTAGCATTTTGCCCTTTGAAGGCTACAGAGTGATACATTCTGCCAGGCTAGGTTTTTTTGGACAATGAAACATTGAGACTGACCACATTTTGAGGTGGAATTTTCTGACTCGATGAGAACAAGCAGGCTGATATTTCTGACTTTAAAACTTGAATTTGGTAAAACAATGCAAGGTGTGAGTGACTGTGGGGTACAATACTGAAAAAAAAAAAAGGCAAAACAATATTACATCTGGCATCCTGTGATCCATTTCACAGTAGTATTACTACTCCAGTGTTGTTTCTTTGCTGTGTAGATTAATGTCTGTACATCAGCAGCATGGTAGGGCACTGAGTTTGACTGCTCCATTGTTCCAGGTCAAAATATAGGTCTGAAGAGATTATTTTTTTTTACTGCTATAAAGTCTAGCAATGTAAAAGTGCATTACCTTACCTGACGATATTGAGACAAATTAGGAGTGTCCCGAAGAGATCACAGACTAAGCACAAGCTAGAACACAACAGCTGACTGAAATACTGCACACGAGCAACAGTAGATTTTACTGAACTTCAAAATTACTTGTCTTCAAATATAGTCATCTGAAGTCCCATGGGTTGTTTCTTCTGTTGTTCATACTGAGAATACCGTTTTAATATTTTACAGATCACCTGTATTTAACCTAAAATAAGATAAAATCGTGGCAGTGACAGTAGAAATCTAGGATTCCAGAAGACTAGAAAAAAAAGAAGAAAAAAAAAAGCAACCAGAAAAACTTTGTCTTTCACATTTTTTTCACTGTTATCAAAATCATGAAGAGTAATTCCTACTTAATTTTATTTTAAATAATTTTGAAAAGTTTAGTTTCATTGCTAGACTGTGTTATTATTTATGGTAATCATTCCCCAACAAAAAATACAGGAGCAAGTGGTAGTTTCTCTCTCTTAATTTCTATTTGAACTTTCAGTGAACTACTTCCTTCCTATCTCTGCAGAAAATATCTATGAATTATGATGGCATCTCTTGGCAAAAGCTGTCTTCAGAATCATGTAGCTGTCAAAATATGTGATGAAGTCAAATGGCCTTAAGGGAGGAAAATGTCATTCGTTTGTCATCATGACAAGTGATATAGCTCTGTGAGACAGTCTAACAGATTAAAGTTTATCACAAGAATCAAGAAACTTACTTTAATGATCAAACTTCCTCACTTCACAGTCCACCAGCTGTGTCCTTCTACTTCCCTTTCTTCCTTGCTCTGCACTTCGCCCAAGACATTTTCACTGGTTCTGTCAACATGGGATTTCCACCTGAGATCCACGCAGACAGTGAAAAACCCTGCTATTTCCTTGTGGACACTGGGTCTGACTGTATTCAAAAAAAGACAACGAATAGAGTCAGTTAGGATACCTGTCACCCATCAGATACTGATAGAAGAGCTGATTGTGTCTGGAGCAGGGAATCAAGTTAGTCTCCTCTGGAAGTCTCTTCCAGCACTGCTCTTCTTTGATTCAACAGTTCCATGGCAAGGATGGTGAAAAATCTGCTGTGAGGTTGTTGACAGTATAAAATCACAGTGCTGGTCCAGTGTCGCTTGTTTGTTTGTTGAGGTTCACTAAGATTACGAGTAGAAGCTCGTTTAAGTTGCTGGGTAAAGTGTTTAAAAATATCTCTTTTTTAGTAAGGAAAAAGAAAAAGATATGAAAATTTTGGCTTGAGGAAGGGTGACTGAATACAGTTTTACTCTTGGGCCAGGACCACGTCCAACAGTACAGCAAGGCAGCCTTGAAAACCTCCCTGGTGAGTCCATCCAGGGTTGCATCATCTTCTGCATCTTCCAAAAGGTTTTGCTTTTGTCTGGCCTGAATCTCCCAAGGTCCAACTCATTGCCATTGTCGCTTGTTGCACCACCTGCAACTGATGGCAAAGTTTCTTTCTAATTCCCTTCAAAAATTTGTAAGCTGCTACTGGAGCACCACATAGTTGGTTTCGCCTGACCAACCAAGCCCAGCTCCTTCATCCTCTTTTCTGGGTCATACTCTAGGTCCCTGACCGCCTTGATAACATCAAACTCTTTCGGATTGAGATCTTTGCAACGGAACTAAAAAACTAGGCGGTTTTTGAGAATTTCATCCATAGCTCTATGCTGTTGATAGCAGTTTTGTGTAACTTGGTTAGTTTTATTTTCCTAAGTGGAAGACGGAAAAGGAGGTGCTAAGTCTGAGATGCTGATATAGAAAATGGATATTTATTCTATAGAGGGACAAAATGTGATTGCATGAAACACAGTGAAAAGAAGTGTGCTCCTTAGTGAAATGTCTGCTGTGTATGCTGTGCTAACAGTTAAGTTTGGTGGAAATGCTGGTTTTGCTTGAAACTCCTCACTGTCCACCAGTGTTTCCTGGTAGGGCTGTATCTCAGTTCAGAGATGCTGCAGGAGTTTTAAGGGATTGGTATCAGCAGCTATGGCATTGTTAACAGTGTATGGGGATGCTCTTTTTCTCTGCTGCCTTGTGGGATTCTGTGCTGAAGTGCTTTGGTCTGGGTGGGTCTCACCTCCTTACACACTGAAATACCATTGAGATCTTTCTCTGTGTTTTTGCAAACCAAGCGGATGACTGTAAAAAATAGCAGCATCCTTGTCATGACTTGATCACTGTCATTCTTTACTGTGTACCAAAGGAGGAAGCGGAAGCTTACTATTCCCATGCTCTGCTACTCCAAGCAGCCAGGTTGTGTGCCTCAGCTGGTCAAGTAGGAGAATCCTGATGCCTCTGCAGACATCACAGAGACTGAGTTCAGACTCCAGAGATACTGTAGCGCAAAATAGAATTTATAACAGCAAGTGACCAGGAGGCATACAGCTAAAAAGTAGTAAAGCTAACTTTAGAAGTTATATTCTAGTACTCTTCCACACTGTCTTCTTGATTAAGTTCCTGTACATAAATTCAGGGTCATATTTCTTGCTTACATAATCACACAGAACTCAGCAGGATTACACCAGCAGAAAGTTTTGCCTGGAGAAGGGGGTAATTGGCAGCAACCGTACTCATGCAAATTAATGGTTTACTGCCTGCAAAATGCCTTGAGGCCCTCCAGTAGTGTCTGTGTTAGGGCAATATATTATCATTAACTGCACTCTGGTGAACTGTAATTCAGAAGAAAGCTGAGCTCTAACTGCCATTGTGTCACATCTTACAGCATCCACTTCATTGTTCCTATCTCAAGCAGCTCTTGCACGGTCACTTGTATGGTCAGTTTTTTCTTATTCACCACTTTGGCAGCAAAGCAGCATAGCTGCAATAAATTTGAAGTATATATCCAAGTTATGAGTCTTCTCTCCACAGTTACTTGGTAGGTATCAAGTACTGCAGTAGCATGTGTTCAGCAGCCTGTTCAAGACCAAATGTGTCTTGATATGTTTCTGAGCTTATATGTGCCTGAGCCACCAGAATATTTCTCTGCAGGTAGGTGCAAATGCAAGCATCTGCATGAAGGAAAGGAAGGCTGTAAATCTGCAGTTTGCCACAGAGAAATGTAAATTTCCTTTTGCAGCGCTTTGTATTGCTACTTCCTCAATTTTGTATAAAGCATGCTTGGATCATTCTGGTGTCAGAAATCTATTTGGTTGGGGTACTTGCTGGCTAGGTACAAAGAGACAGACCAGCTGCAAATCTTGGACATCTGGTAAGGCAGAGGCAGCTTAATCCATATGGATTTTTCTTATGTGAAAGCCTGGCAGCAGTTGTTTGAGTAAGTGTGAGCTGACCCACCTCAAAAGCATTGGGTGAATTGGCAGCAGCCTCAGCCCTCTTTGGAGTGATGGCTACAACTGCTGGCTGTGTGTGGAGAGTATTCATCCACGTGAGAAGCCCTGTGTTGCAATGAAAAGGCTACAAAGCAGTGCCTGTGGCCGGCAAGGGATGGAGGAGGTCAGAGGCCTTGAGCCGCCGTGGTTGTACCCTGTGCTGCGCAAGGAGTGCAGAGGAGCAGTGATGGCCATGAGAAGGGGGATAGGCCAACTTCAGCTGAGGTGCGAAGCATGGCGTGGATGAGGATCAGATTCAGAAAAGCAAAGGAATCCTCTGCTGTTAAAATTGAGAAGGCAACTGTCATGGAGTGCTCTCCCTGCGAATTCAGTGCCAACAGCAGAGGTTACAAGCCTACCTTGCATATCTCTTACACGAAGGTATGAAGAACAGGAACTGCTTGTGGCAACAGAGTTAACAGGGAAGGTATTTAAGACAAGGGTTTGACTTAGCGCTATAGCTGAAAAGCCTCTACCTTTATTATGCAAGATAAAAATCTTCAGGAGGAAGATATGGAAACTGCAGGAAGCAGGTGGCTGGTCTGAGGGGTGAATGATGAAGACAGAAGAAAATTAATGAGAGGAAGTGCACGGGGTTGTTAACATATTCAAGGCCTGTGATATATCCCAACTTTTAATAGCCTGGCAGAGGCACTGAATCAGGTTTCCCCAAGGCAGAGGTGCTTTGGGGTACAGAACACATGCAAGAGTGGGAGGAGGCTCTATGAAGGGCCTGCTGTAGCCTGTTGAGTCCCACAGGGTGGCATTCCAGTTGCAGGAAATTTACTACTGACATATGCTATGGAAAAAGTAACGAGTGTTTGCAAAGGCTAAGAGGTGGCCTGGGGCACTGCGTGGTACCCAAAATGGTCTTCACTCAATTCCCTCCACCCTCTCAAAATCGGATTTAGTTCAAGATTGCTGATGTCCTTTTAAGATGAGAGAGTCTTACCCTTACCAGATTAGTAAAATTCTGTACAAAGAGACAAATCAAAGCTCAGGAAAAAGAAGTACAGAGTGATCCCTGTTCAAGTATTACTGCTGCAAAGCTCAAAGAGGTTTCACAGGTCTATTCTAAAGATTTGTATCTTTAGAATTTTTTTGGCAGGTTTAGAAATGGCAAAAATCCCTCTGTGTTCCTGCATAAACCTTCTGTAAGGACTGTGCAAAGTAAGATTCTCAGGCATGGCTGCTTAAAGCAGTGTCTCATCTGCTGGGTGTCCCTTTGATACTCTGAAAGGAACGGTATTTCGGTACTAGGCACTCACCCTGTATTTCAGTACCACCACTCACTCTTACCACATCCACCCCAGAGGATGTACGAGATACCCCTGCTTGAGCACACCAGATCATCCTGGTTACAAATGCAGTCCAAAGCTACTGGGAAACATGCATGCAAAAGCTGCCCGCTTTTCGGTTCATGGAGTAATCCTGTGAGCGTGGCAGAACGTCCCAGTGGCTTGGGGAGGGCTGTGTGGCTTGCTGTGCAAAAGCCAGTCTATGCCTCTGCTGGTGAGGTGACCTCAGCTCCAAAGATCTGGGTTTTCTGCAGTCTGCAGCTCAAGGCTGTAGCCTTCCTAACATGGCAGCAAGCGGCTCGGTAGGGGCTGCTTACCCTGCTGCTCAGCCAGCGCCAAGAGGCAATTTTTAACTAGCTCTCATCAGTCTGCGCTATTCACAACAAAAAGACTCCCCCAGGTTGCCTTTACAGTTCTGTTTTGAATAGTAGAAAAGCAATTTCTGCAAAAGCAAATCGCCTGAAAATGTTCCCAAAATACTTGGAGGAGCTGGCCTGGTATTTTATCCATATGACAAGTTAAGTGCCTGTTTTCCAGATTTACTTTTTAATTGAAACAAGTGAGACAGGAGAAGAGGAGAGAAAAGACAAGTCAGCAGGTTGCCTTACTTTTGGGATGCCTGTTTTGCCAAGCAGAACTGCCCCATGCAGATAGCTTGCTGCTGCCAGGTGGAATTTCTCTTGGCATTGCTGTGTTGTCATGTTGTTCCTTGCCCAGGTCATTCCTGATGAGTTTTTTTCCCAAGTGTACCCCTTTCTGTATCCTCCCTTTGCTCAGAGAACCTGGTATTTTTCAGGCACTCCAAGCTAAATCCTCATTATCTTCTTTTCCACAGTAAGCTTACAATGTCACTAACTGACTTTTCTAAGTAACACCGGAGCTGTCAAGAGCAGTATAAACTACCCCCACACACATCCTCAGGCACACTTGCTAGAGGAAAATTTCTCATGTGAAAGGTCTTGGGCTCTAAATTGTATTGGACCTGTCCTTCATGAGCAGCAAACTTCAGCTACAGGAGATACTTGTTTTTCAAATGTTGCTGTATGCTGGAGATTACCAAAAATAAACTTGCTGGAGGTAAATGATTTACAGCAACAATTAAGCCTTCTATTCTTGAATTTCTCAGTTGAAAAGCCTGTCATCGCAAATAGCTAGTGTAATTGCCAGCTTATAGTACTGACATGGCCCAGAGCAAATTCAGTGATGGCACTGAGCATTCAGAGCCTTTTCAGCAAGAGAAGACCTTCTGATTTCATTTCCTCCAACACCCCACAATAAATTCCCTTTGTTAACCGATATTTTGGACAGTTGAATGACAGTAAGAGATTTTTTGAACCACAACCCAGATAAGTATGGACTGCATCTGAATTGTCAAATTATAGATATTTGTCAAAGGAAAAGGCTTGAAATGCTTACATGTCTGCTGTACTTAGTAACAATGCATGTGAAATCATTTCTGTTAGATAAGCTGACATTCATAGTTTCCAAAGCAGTCAGTAATTAGAACTGAGTAATATTTCCAATGTGCCCATTAATGGTGGCTGCCATCCAAATGTGACACTTCTGAACGTTGACAGATTCATTTGCTAGCAGCACAAATACTAGCTTTTGAGTTGTATGTCTTCATGTGACTCCCTCTCCCCTCTTCATTCCCCAAAAGTGGCTTGTAATAATCAAACACTCAAACCCTCATTGAAATAAATGAAAACTAGAGAATTCGCTCCCTTGGGTGCAGTGTTCTAAGCTTACAGGCTTGCTACCTGCAGTGCTTTGTAGGGTAGCTCAGATGCTGTCCCCTACACCCTCTGTTTCATGTTAGCTTTAGTCTGCAGCTGAGATGGTGCAAATTTCACTTTTCCTCTCACTGAAAATGACTCAGGAACATCCCTGAGGCACTGGCCCTAAGCCCTGCTAATGACCAGGACTTTTAACTTTTCTATCTCACAGATAGAACACTGAGAGAAAATGGGAACGGCCAGAGATGAGTCGCTTTGGCATCTGTATGTCACAGCTGAGTATTTTGGAGACGGAAGGCCTTGAATTTGGCTGTGCCTAAGTATGATGTCTGTGATGATGATGATGACCTTTTGTAGGTGGCAAACCAGTCAGTTATTTGTACAGGTGACGTTACCAGTTTGAAACAAAAAGGCTTAAGAAAGGAATTTAGGTCCAGCACAACGCACGAAATTCTGAGATTCGTCCTCCCAGGAGGATCAAAGCCTATTTTAAAAATAAAAGCAATTTTCTCAAGTCTGAGAGGTGGAAAATCTCTAACAAAGAGAAATAACAGTTCAAAAATATGTTCAGTGTAGTAAAATATTCTCTTGCTTCTCTCAGAATGACTCAAAATTGCTGAGAAGAGCACAGTATACTGCGCACACAGCACTGTGAAAATGTCAATGAGTAAAGTTAGTCGTCTGTTACAAATGAAGCAGTAATTAAGAGCACATATTCTGCACTCCCTGGCCCTTCTGCCTTTTGTGATTTTCACTATCTATGGCTGCAGTCACCAGCCTTATATTTAATAAATGACTTCTATCAGAGCCAAATTGAGCTAATAAAAAAATCCAAATCAGACTAAGTTGTGAAAAGGCATAAAAGCTTCAAAGGCAACTCTGGCTCATAGTGTTCTGAGCTAAAACTACAGCGAGGATCACAGTATTTGCTTATGGACTGCCTTTACCTTCATTGGCTGGGACTCACATACTTAGACTTATGGATTGTCGAAGTAATGGCCTGTGTGAAAGCATTGCTGAAAACCTTTGAAATCAATGGCACAAAGATGGTGGAGTGCCTCCTCTTCTCTTTTTCAATCCTCTGAGTTCTTCAGAGCATAATTTTCCAAAAGGAAAAGTGACATCACCATTACAAGTTTAATAAAAATGAACAGAGATTGGAAAATTCTATGTGCTTACCTGCAGGTATAGACCTGATTTCATGCATACCAGCTGGATATTTACTAACCACAAGAGTCTTTCTGAAGATGTCACTGTCTTCAGTAAGCTTTACAGTCCTCCAGGCTACAATCTAAACACTTTTTTTCACAGATTTCCAGGAATGACCCTCTCCTAGGGTCTTCAGCATCTTCGTATGTTTTATGTCCATCATCAACCAGGTTCCAAGAAGATTCTTGTAGCCTTGTTTGATGTTTCAGGCAGTGCAGGGTGGAAACACTTTTCTCCCCTGCTTCATAAGGCAATGAAAAAACCCTACAAAAACCCCCTCCCTCAAAAAACCTCAAACCCAAAGGAAATTTATAGCATGCTACAAAAATCTAGAGAATCACTGTGGTTTGGATGCATAATAACCTTGGAGAGTGGATAGTTTGCACTCAGTTTCTCTTTCTCCCGCTGTTTTCTAGGCTCTGAGCCATGCAGAATTACAAAGCTGAGTTTCAGCAGGGTCACGTTCTGTATGCAGCACCACTGTTGTGGTAAGTCCCAGATTATGAGAGTACTGCAACGCTGATGTGCAGCTCTTGTGCTCCCAGATGAAGCTATTCCTGCAGCTACCAGACCTCAAACGTGAGAGTTATGAGGGTGGCACAGCACTGGAACAGGCTGCCCAGAAAGGCTGTGGAGTGTCCTTCTCTGGAGACATTCAAAACTTGCCTGGATGCGTTCCAGTGTGTATTGCCCTGTCCCATGCTCTGAGAACAGCAGTTACTGTGCAGCCCAGAACAACCTAGAAATTACTTACTTCTGATCTCTTGAGAAAATTTACATATGCCCATATGCTTGAAAATATCTGGGGCTATCTGTTTAACTCTACTGGTCGGCATTCTGACTTTGAAATGCAAACTAAAGCCAGGTTAGTTCTTTTGGGTTTTTTGGTGTATTTTTCCCTTTTGTAAGTGCATCACTTATCCCAGGCTAGAAGATTTTGTGTTTCGGGTTGCGAGAATGTGCCTGAGGTTTTGGGACCACTTGCTAACATCTGCTATAAATGGATTTTTATTGGCTAAAGCATTCAGTCAATGAGTCTGCTGTACTACATTCAGAGTTAAGAAGCTTCCACAAATAATTTACGACACAGAAAATTCTCATAGGAATCTCTGCCATGGGAGTGAGGATTAATTTTACTATGTGTTTCTAACCAGTATAAAAGATAACATCATTATCTTTTTATCATAAAACTGTGCAGACTATGCATCTCACAAACATTTGCCATGGTGAGAGGGAGGTTTAGCTGAGTAAGAAGCAGGCTGATCCCATGCCTGAGAAGCACCTTGGAGAAGACTTGGTGGAGTGGAAAGGGAAAGGGCAGTACGAAGGAGAAGAAATCTGATAATATGCTGGACCTTCACCAGCTCTGCCGCAGCTAGTCAGCAGAAGCCTCCTGCCTGGGTGCAAAGACCTTAGCAAGAACAGTGCATCAGTCAGGAAAAGAGGGTAGATCAGGAGATGACAGAGCCTGATGCTTTCCCAGAGACAGAGCAGGTGAAAGGGGACAGGGACAAAATGAATGCCGACCTCTGGCACTCCCGGGGCATGTTTTCCTGCATATGAAGTGTAGTACCAGGGTCCAAGCAAGCAAGGGGTGCAGCTCCTAAGTCCAAACTGAAAGAGCGTAGGGTATGCTGCTTCTCAGCTCACACTCACTTGCAGGCAGTTTGCTTGGAGTTGTCTGCATGGCCTTCTAGCGCTATTGCCTCTGAAGAGGGAGGCATTTGGCCAGAGACATCTCTGTACCACCAAAGTAGTGTGTGCTTAGAAGTCATTATGTCCTGAAGAGGGTCTAAGTTCCATCTCTGAACTTCACTTCAGTGTTTCTGAACATCACTTCAGTGTTTCTGAAGCCACTCCCCTTTTTCTTTGTCCTTGTCACAGTACAACTGTTTAATTTATAAGTTTTGTCAGTTGGAGGCTGCCGATTTTAGAGGTAAGGCGTTCAATGAAAAAAAATAAAAGTGGCATATTGCCCTAATTTCAAGCTTCAGATTAACTCTGGATCATTTCTTAATGTTTTTTCAGGGTTTGGAGTTTTTTGTGTGTTTGCTTTGTTGTTTTTTGTTGTTTTGGTTTTTTAATCTAGTTGCTGCATGTTCTAAATACTGTACTGAGGTCTTTGTATGGTATAAGAGATAGTCTTCTGTTACCAGAACCTTCAGGGATAGTCCTTCTGAGGCCAGTATTAATCCAAATTCAGGAAAGTCAGCAAACAGGAATGTCATCTGCCCAATCATTGTCAAATGCTGAAAAACTCATGTTCTTTTATCACTGCAAGGTATCTGACCCTTGTATTTTTTTCTGAGACCTGCAGATGGAATATATATTATTTATGTATTTATTTTATTTTTACAGTGCATGCCTTTATAATAACTTTTTCCAGATTAGCTCTGTTGTGTGTCACCTGAGCAAAAAAATGGGATACTTCTAATTTTGGCCTCTTGGAGGCTTACTCTCTCTACCCAGCAGCATTAGACTCACACTGATATGAACTTCAGAAGAAAAAAAAATCAACAAGGCTCTTATGAGATTGGGCATGTGTTGTCTGAGACACTGTACAAACTGAGAAACCATTGCTTCTGGGGGGACTATAAGAAGACAGAGATGGGAGAAGGGATGGAGGTCTTTTTTCTGAACATATGCTGTGACTGCTTCCCTCACACTGTCCCAAGGTGTTCATCTTGATAGCCAGAAGGTTGTATGGGACTGCTGGAACCCATCAGCATCTTTAGGGCAATGAGAAGGAGCAAGTGAGGTTCCTCAGGTTACTTAAAACCCTGTTCCATAGTCTCCAAGAGGAAGGGGAAAATATCATGACTTGATAATCAGCGTGATCAATGGGGAAAGAGACTGGTTGCAGAAACCAGGAAACAACAAAGTTGTCAAGCATTTGAAATGTCAGAAAGGATGTAGCTCATTAGGGCTTTTTACTGTGGCTGTTTGTGACACAGCTGCTTAGTGCACATGGAGGAATGAAATCCGAAGAAGTATTTTTTTCATGGGTAGTTGAAGGGAATTTTAATACTGGATGTGTTATCATCCGGCAAGCTGACTCTACAGGCTGGACAAGAGACATATTCAAAACTACTAGGGGGAAATCTTCCTCTCCCACCTTCCTTGTTCAAGTTCTGGTTCCTAGTTAAGGTGGGGAATATCAGAAGATGTACATTTTGCTTCCAAAACAAGAGGCCCCAAGACAGTCTTCCCTAGGTAGTGAGGTACATAGCCTTGTATTTATAAAGGGTGTTGCATCTGAATACATCTGCAAGTACTTGTGCTTGTGAAAGAGGTAGATGATACAATATATGAAAGGAAATACAAATATTAATACAGTAATAAATTTGAACAGATGGACAAAATGTGTTCCTCTTTCAACATCACTCCAGTGTGGTTAAATTGCATGCATTTTAAGCAGTAATACAGTAGGGATCCTGCTTCCACCCTCCTGCTTTGGGGAAGAGATTTTCAAGGGACTCATCACCTCCACAGTTTCATTAAGAAAGAGGTGCTGACAGAATGACAACTGTCTTAGAATTCATAAAAAAATTATTTCCATTTCCCCTTTACTAGCAGTGCTTTTGCGGTCTTAAAGGAGCAGCAAAACCACCAGAGTTCCTTTTCAAAAATACATTAAAATTATTAAAGTAACAGTTTTTAAGTCATCTTCTGGTCTCTCCAAACTCTCACATTTGCTTTTCAATGTCTCTTTTTTTCAGAACTGGGAATATTTATTAGTCTTCCTTACAAAGATATTACTGCTGCCACAGGAGTTCCCCAAAGGCACAGGAGTTCCTCAGATTTTTTTTCCAATATTTAGTATTAGCACACATGTGGAAAACAAGGATCATACTCCTTCTTCATCATCATTGTCATCATCATCATACAGTTTAACATCATAGAATTTTGTTGCATAGAGTTTATGGTGTTTTTCTATTTTTAATATATTCAATACTGATACATCAAATAACTGATTGTTGAATGTGCAGAGATTTACAGCTCAAGGCAAATGCTTAGCAACAGTAAGTTGCAAAGCAAGCTTTTCTTTATAGCTAAAAGAAGCAGCATTCAGCACTGAGCTGATACAGAGTTGATGGTAATCAATACCTGGTCATGACAATAATATAATGAGAGTGCTGTGGGATCTTCTGTCATAATTCGTTTTATGATGAATGAACTCACTGCAGGTCTTGCCATTGCTGTCACAATTTCCTGTTGTTTCCCTCATTATCTTTGGAGGAGTCATCAGCTCTTCTGAGGTATGTGGTCAGGGAGGACTTCTAACCTGACATCAAGAAACTAAGTGGAAGCAGCAAACCTGTTTTCAGCAGTCCATAAGCCTTGGTCCTGCATTCCCCAGATCAGAGCAAAAGACTGCAAAACAAAAATCACTTTTCTTAAGGGCTTGCTTTGTTCCCTACAAGTGTAGGAAAACACTTAGTATAGATTAGTAACTCCTGACTTTTCATGTCAGGAGTTCATTTTTTCTGTGCAGTTTTACCCTTACGTCCTTGGAAGGTATACCAATGTGATATTCTCCACCTCTGTGGCATCATCAAGAAATCCTTTATGACTTCTCTTCCATGGAGCATTTTAACAAGAGAAAAGCATTAAAAACACTAGCAGAAAATCTAGAGCACTATAAGCTATAGCTAGTGGTATCTGTTGATCTCCTGTTTCCCCCACAACACCTTCCCAAGCAATGCTGGGGGCACAAAGCGTGTGTACTCCTCTCCTTAACAGATGTTGGTTCCTTGGAAAGAGGTTGGTGGAACTAGAAAAAAAACAACAGTGATGATGTGCATAATAGTCCCCTTCTGCCATTGTGAGCTATTCCAGCATGCGGTGCCACGCTTGCTGGTGAAAGGCAGTGAGAGAAGACAATTGAAAGTGTATCATGGGCTGCATCTCATTGTGCGGCAGCTGGAGGAGAAAGCAACTGGAAAAAATTAATTACTTAACTAGGTAGAGAAACTGGATCTGTGACTGATCCCATCTGGCACGTGTTAGATGCTAAAACTTGGTGCTCTTATTTTGTGCCTTGCCAGAACTGCTCTAGTGCTGTTGCAGAGGGCACAGACAAATGAAGCATAGCCAACTCATGTGCTTGTAGTGGAATAATTAGGGAAGCATAAAACATTATGTAAGTACCACAGCCTCTTCAAGAGGGAACACACAGCCCTGCCCTTCTGTGCCTGTGAGCTCAGTTTTGCTTTTGATGGTTGGCTGCATACCAGCGTGGTGTCAACAGTGCCAGGCCAGGGACCACAGCCAGGTGATACCTGGCACTGATACCATTTCACACGATACCCAGCAAAAAGGCAAGCAGACATTCCCCTGAAGCCATGACAGGATGCTCCTGACAGCTCAAGTAGTATATATTAGCAGGCACAACTGACCTTGAATTAAAAGCCAGGTGTAGAAATTCCTATATGGCCATCTTACATCTCTGTTAAAGAGGGGTAGCTTTCAAAAGGCAATGAGCATGCTTTTGACACAGAAATGGAGAAAGTGGGCAAGCATTGTACATTGGTGGTGTGGTGGGATCTCCAGACTCCCTGTACCCACCCCTTGCAGTGGTACATAAGGCAAGTGAGAAGCATGAGGATGTATCATTAGCCAGCTCTGTCTAACCCTGCAGCAGCAGTCGCTCCAATCTCATAGAATCATAGAAGTGTTTGGGTTGGAATGGACCTTAAAGGCTATCTGGTTCCAACTCTCCTGCCACAAACAGACACCTTCCACTAGACCACATTGCTCAAAGCCCCATCCCTTGAATACTCCCAGAGAGGAGGCTTCCCTAACTTCCCTGGGCAACCTGGTCCAGTGCCTCACCACTCTCACAGAAAATAATTTATTCCTAATACGTAATCTAAATCTACCCTCTTTCAGTTTGGAACTATTGTCCCTTGTCCTATTACGACACTCCCTGATAAAGACTTCCTACCCATCTGTCCTGTAGACCCCTTTCAAGTACTGGAAGACTGCTATAAGGTCTACCCAGAGACTGTAGGCTGAATAGCTCCAACTCTCTCAGCCTGTTCTCATAGCAGGGGTGCTCCACTCCCCTGATCATTTTTGTGGCCCTCCTCTGGACTTGCTCTAACAGGTCTACATCCTTTTTGTGTTGAGAGCCCCAGAGCTGAGCACAGCACTGCAGTTGATGTCTCACCAGAGCAGAGCAGAGGGGCAGAATCATCTCCCTTGACCTGCTGATCACACTTTTCTTGATGCAGCCCAGGATGCGGTTGGCTTTCTGGGCTGTGAGCACACATTGCTGGCTCATATTCAGGTTTTTTTTTGTCCACCAACACCCCTCAGCCCTTCTTTGCAGGGCTGCTCTCAATCTACTCAATGCTCAGCCTGTATTTTAGCTTGGGATTGCCCCAACCCAGGTATAGGATCTTGCATTTGGCCTCCCTATGCTTCCAACTCTTAAGTAAAAGCAAAAGGTTTTGTGTTGCTCTCAACACTGCCAGTTTCTTTCAGGCAGCTTATGGCTGCCAGTTGTTCAAGCAGCATTAACATAATTTCCTTAGGAATGAATTAATGGTGAAGAGGCATGTTACTTGCACTGAGTGTGACTGTGGTTGAAGAAAACAGTAACAACCTGTTGCAGACAACTGAGCACTAGAAACTTTTTTTTTGCCAAGTTTTCAAGGTGGTGCCTTATTTTCTTACTCCCTTTTACTCTTGTGTAATCTCTAAAGCATGAGATGCAGCATTAGGGGTGCTGAGAGGAGTAATCCTCATGTGTGAAAAACCAAGAGAATGTGGTAATGAGTGAAACTTTTCTACCATCTTCCACAGGAAAACAGTGAGGAGGGGGCAAAGCTCGCTTGGTGGTCCCCGTATGTCTGGCATCACCCAGAAGACAGGGCTTAAGAAGGAAAAGAGTGTTGAAGTACGCTGTACTGGAGTCAAGGCTCTCTCAGCTAGGCAATCTCAGTTTGACTTTTTTCCCTTCCTTTTCTCTCCTTTTGGCAATGGTTTTTCTTTCAACAGGTGAGTCACGGAGTATCTTGAAATAAAATGCAGTTTTCTCAGGGTCTGGTGTGAAAGAATTAATGTTTTAGAGTAGGCTTCAGGGGTCTAAAGACATCTGTGTTCATTTGTTCTTTTTTATTTCATTTTCTTCATGTTCATATGTTTTTTTAATCTAAGACATACTGGGAAAGACAAAGGATGGGGGAAGGTATCTCTGGAGTTTATTTAGCCTTGCCTCATACATTGTGCCTCCTTCCAAAGTCTGTAACACCTAAACTGATCAGAAAACAAAAGAGTTCCTGGGAGCAATTCATGACATCCTTATCAGATCTTGCTTGCCTTCACATGTCCTTGAATTCATTGTGTTGTCTGGAGTAGGCATATGGGCCTGGGGAGCTAGGACAGTGCCCAGCACATGGTGGGGATGAGCACTTATGTAATGTGTTTGTGTGGATGTATGTATGGATATATGCATAAAATTTCCATGTGACCTCATGGGTATTCTGTTAGATTTATAATGCCTGAGTATTGCACAGCAGCAGTCCCCATCACCCTTTCTTGTAAGCCATTGCTGTTGCTTGTTTCTCATTTTAATGAGAATATTGTAGAAGTGATGGGAGCAGCTGCTGAGAATCCCTTGTATAAAGGATTCGTGTGTCTGTGTGTAAACGTAATAAACGCACCTCACTGTGTTCTTCGTATCAATCTGCGAAGATACGTGCTCTGCAGTGCCCGTTTTGCTCACATCTTTTGGTTAAGCTGGGAAACTAGGCAGGGTGCAGGACATCCTTTTCAGGTGTTGCATCTATTTGCTCCTTCTTCATATGGTTTCAAACCATTTTGCATCTCCATTCCACTGCATTAGCATCTGGCCTGCAGATACAGCTACAGTAACTCCCTACCCCATTCATGGTGACTGATTTATTTAGTTCCATAGTGCTGTGGACTTGAGTGCCAAATTTGGCTATTCCAAACTTCTATAGTGTTAGGGAAGTGCTGATCTAGAGATGCGAAGTGAAGCTATGTTTGAAAACCTTAGGGATATTTAAGTATGCTGACGTCATGGAGAAGAAAACATAGATTGCATTTTTGTCTTTTACGTCTACTGAGATTAACCAGGAGCTGAACGTGATAGAGGTGCAACAGATGGGGAAATAACCATACTTAGTGATATAAAATCTACCAGCTGCAAGGAGCAGCATACAAGCTGTATCTGCTGCTCAGGGACTTCCCCATAGTGCATGACGGGAATGAGATTCTTGCGTGTTCCATCTTGAGAAAATCTCTTTGCTTCTGCCTCTTGGCAGCATCTTAAATGGGATCTATTGTGAGTGCTTTAGAGTAATGCAGTTGTTAACTGTGCAGAAATTTCGGTGCACTGACCCCAGAGAATTATCAGAGGTAGGTGTAATTATTTGTAAAGCAATTCAGGCCTGGATTATGAAACATTTGCTCATGTCATTCTTTTGAAAAGAGAGGGCGTGCAGTTAAATTTGTGTTGACCTTTTCTAGGCAGCCCGTTGACGTTCCAAGTGGGCGGGGGAAAGGTGGAGGCGCTGATGTTATCAACACGAGCATGGAAGGGTAACACTGCTGGAGGCTGACAGCTGCAGAAGAGAGGGGGCACCTATGTGCTGCAGAGCAGGGTAGGGAGAGGTTGCCAGAAGGCAGAAACAACATCCATCTCTGTTCTTTGCTTGTGGAAGTATGTGACACTCCTGTGCAACCGCAGACAAGCAGTTGGTGTCTGTGTTTTCTAGCACACCAGCTGTGTAATGCAGGGGGATTGTCTATGGGAAAAGTACACATAGCCTCTGAATGAGGGTGGGAGAGCTCCCCTGGAGCTGCCTCGGCGAGCATTAAGGTAAAGCAAGAATGCATCCTCATAAGCACACACCATCGAACTTCACCAGTTTGCTGTATGTTAGCGGTAGCCTAGTCTCCTTTTTTGGCTTTGGAGATAGTACCGAGAGCCTGCAGTAAAACTGAGTGGTTTGGTGTAGCCAGTTAGTGAGCAGGAGTTCTGCCATTGCTTGGCCATGGCACATGTCAAACACACCTGGACAAGGTGTTGAAAGGATGTGTCATTCATCTCTTTATCCAAAGCTCAATTCATAACGTGTTCTCCTAACTCATTTGAAAGACCTGTAGTGGTGGACCTGGCTCCCAGTGACACCCTCAGGAAACCCTTGCATGGCTGTAAATCTTTTCCTGTTGTCTTTTCCTGCTGCTTAGGGCCATAACTGCTTGTCCTTTCTGCTACGGATGTAGAGAACAGAGTGCTCCATCCCTCTTTGCATCAAGATTTTGGAAACTGAAGTATCTTTTCTTGTCTTTTCCCTTCTAAAGAATATCACTTCATCCCCTCCTCCCCCAAATCTGTCATATTTTCCTGATCGGTTGGCCCACCAATTCTTCCAAAACAGGCCTCAAGATGCCTGCTCAAGTCTGCAAAGAGTGGATAACAGTTAACACTGAGCTCTAAAAGCACAGTTTTCTTAAACAATGGTTAAAGCACTTAGTTGTAGATTGTTTTAAAAGGCCATAAAGTTAGCTAATATCTTTATCTGAAAATGAGTTTAGACATGTCTTCCACCAATGTGGAAACCAATTTTAATACATTCTCCACTCTGCTATGTGTACTACAGGGGCTAGTTCTTGCTTCAGCATGCCACAGCCTGAGACTTCTCTGTGACTGCTGTTTCACAGTACCTTATGCATATCGACCTTGAAGTGCTATTACACACTGTAACACACTGTGTTACGCACTTAACTGAGCATTACCTTCAATAACTCAACTGACATCATGCAGGTTGTACTGTGCAGTTTATTATGCATTTCTGTGAAAATGTCCCCTACCCACTTGTCATGATTCGTTTTTGTGTTTTATTTTGTTTGTTGGGGTTTTTTGTGAGATTTTTAGTGTGTTTTTTGTGGAGTTTTTTTGTTTGTTTGTGTTGGATTTTTTAGCATAGGAAATCTGCTGCAGTTTGCCAATGCTGCAGTGTTCTTTAGGTTTCTTGTTTTCCCAGGAAAAGCTCAGAAAGCATGGTGCTGCAACTACGCTTCTGGTTTCTGAGCCCCAGTTTGCTTGGTGGAGGGGGCAGTATGGAGGAGGTAGGATTAAAATAGGGTGCAAATTTAAAACATTGCAGTTTCATGCAATTAAAAAATAGTTTATTCTTTACTAAGACTGATTTTAGCCTGGTTAATTCAGAATAAAATCATTTGATTTTGATATGCCAATGCCTACTAGAGCTGGTACAGAATAGCTAGCTGTGCTGGAAAAAGCCTCCAGACAAACCATGGAGTGTATGATCCATCCTGTCCTCTGCAGGCTAATACCACTGACACTCCTGCCCTGCAAAATCCTACCCTGTCTTCTGAGAAAGCATGTAGAACCTGGTCCTTGGGCAACTGTGACAGGTGTTTTTTTTCAAGCCTGCTTACAAGTTCATGTGTTCTGATATGAAAGAGGAGCAATCTTCCAGCATTTACAAAGTGTTACATGTAATCATGGGACTGTGTATCTGATTTGTTCATGGATTTTAGAGCTTTAAAAATACCAGTAACA